>NC_051387.1:13893852-13921352 GCF_015228065.2 Penaeus monodon
TTTTATATATATTATATATTATATATATATATAAAAAGCATTTATTATGTTTAATTTTTATACATTGTGTTATGATTTATACATATATATAGAGACAGACGATAGTTTAGATAAAGTAGATAGAGAGAGAGAGGAGATACTAGATATATACAGAATCAGAATTTATGAGTTTATTGATAAAGGTGGTGAAGATTAATAAAGGCATTTTGTGATGGTAGTTTACTTATTGCACCTAACTTTAACTAGAAAAAAGACATTACTTGCATTAAAGTCTCTGACTTGCCTTATTTGCCTTTATGAATTTGAAAATCATTTTAGGAATCCTGTTTAATCACAACCTACGTGATTTTTTCATAAAGCCCACTCTTTATTGCTGCCTCAGTTCACTGATTAACGCCTGTGATTGATCGATTTTTTCCGAGCTAACGCTGATTGGTCGATCAAGCCGTTCTTTTTAGGAAAATAAAGCCCTTGGATACCTAGGATAGTAAATACTGTCGAAAATGGTTACGGGGACCCCTACGCTTTTTGTTGTTTGCCGTTCAGAAATAGGTCGTAACGTCGAAAGTTGAGAAATCGTTGATACTTCTCGTTACTGTACGAAAGACAGCGTTTACGAGAAATTTTTTAGGAAAAAATATGCACTGATTCACTGGACTGGGATGCTATGATAGTTACAATAGAAACCAGTATTTTAAGATGACTTGAGCTCCACATTTTTCAATTATACTCAGTGGTTAAAATTATCCCGACCCTTTGCATTGGGTACGTCTCCTCTGTAGCCTGTTGGGACTTTAATGGAAATATTTTCAGATTTGAGTTACTATTCATATCACGTGAATTTTTTTTTTTTTTGCAAATGCAGAAAATTAGAGAGTGGATTTAATATCCTGTCTGTTCCAACTTCCTTAAGCACACAAGAATTTACGATATTTAGATTGCTTTGTAATTACCTTTCGTTCTCCTCCTTTTAATGTTTTAATTACAGACCTTCATTAGAGGAATTGATTTGGAATTAATGAAACTTGAGGGAGCATTGGCAAGGAAATGAAGGAGGGTAGGAATGAGAAGATATGACCAGACGTTTGCAAAACACTGTATGTATATTTTACCTTCTCTCTCTCTCTCTCTCTCTCCTCTCTCTCTCTCTCTTCTCTCTCTCTCCCCTCTCTCTCTCTCTCTGCCGCCACTGTCATTTCGTTTTCTTTCTTCCTTTCTTTTTTTTTCTTTCCTTTTTTTTTTTTTTGACGTGTATCCACATGGCCTACTTTACCCTCTTCTGTCTGTCTCTCCTCTGCCTATCTATCTAGTAAAACCTGCCTCCCCCCTTCTCTGTTTGTTCCCATTGTTCTCTGTTGTTTGTTATATATTCTGTTCTTCATCCTTTTTCCTTCTTATTCCGATATAAGATCTCTTTTGCACCCCTAAGTGAGGTTACCTTGAAAGCAATCATGCAAAAGTCTCCCGTGTGCTTTCCCGTATCTGGTTGCAAAGATGAGCACCTAAGTACCGTCTAAAAATCACATCAATGCTCTCAGGAGCTATAAAAAATACCACCATTGTCCGTAGTACAAGAGCGCCCATATTTCAAGGAATCGCTAAGTGTTTTGCCTCCAAAGCAAAGCAAATGACTCGAGCCCTTTGTGGCAGCTGAGGGTCCACTGTGCATCTTCCCTCGCCGCACAAAGCCATCGGCAACGGCTAGTTCGGAGTTTCTCGCTCAACAAGTTGGCAAGATGCCGTTCGGGCCCCTATCTTTACATCGGAGACAAATTATTTATTTCGTTCATCTCAACAGATCACAGTTTTGGGCCCTGAGACCAAGATGATCAGTGGGGGTTCAGAGAATTGTTGGTAATTGTTTAGATATATCTTTGTTTGTTGTTCCATATAGTTACTTCTGCGTCAAATTGCCAAAATAAGAGTGTGTTTTATGTACTATTAGTGTAATATGAATGTTTATTTGGCGCTGGCTGTAACGCACAAGCTTTTTTTTTCATTTCCGGTAAAAAGATCTTGGCCAACTTTTTACAATAAAGAAAGTACATTTCCCCTTTCTCACATATTCGGTGCTATACCGTGTAGCACCGTTTTCCCCGGGGAGGTTTTTCACAGACCAGAATTACCAGTAAACGGCTCTCAAGTGGATCCAGAGTTTTGGGTTTGAAATTTGTGACATGGTTGTTTAAAACAAAAATTTAAATAAATAGAAATAAAAAACTTGCGTGAAAACCTTTTTGGGTATAGATTTTTGAAACATTTAAGTGATAAAAGGGTTTTAAACTTGGTATTTTGTTGTAAATAGGAATAAAAAACTGTTGATAAACTGTGGATTGCAAAAATGAAAGCATTTTGTAGTATTTTTAAAGAATAACTAATGCCAACTGTTCATAAAAAAATGTTAAATACATGTAAATAAAATTTAAAATACATATATCAAAATATAATATATATTTATATATATTTTATATTATATATTTTTTTTTTTTTATAAATCATTATTATATATATATATATTATATAAAATTATATATATAAATATATTTATATTTATAAAAGCCATTTTAAGTCTCCTTAAAAGCAAATTTTAAATTTCAGGAAATTTTTGTTTTTTATATATTTTTACTGAGGGCATTAAATGTTTGGGAAACCCCAAAAGACACAGTATTTTTTGATGAAACCAAAATTGGGCGTCAGCTTTTCTATCTATTGAATGATAAACTTTCGGAGTCACATCGACTATATTAACGACAAAAATCTATTTACTTAATGAGAAATGGGTATGGCGGAAATATCTGATATGTCGATGACAAACCCCAAATTCCTTTTTGAAAAAAACTGCATTTTTTTGTGGCACAAGTTTTAAAAACAAATTTAGTTAAAAATTAAATTTTAAATTTTTTTTTTTTGCAGAACGAACAGAGATGGCAGGATGTGTTTTGATTTTATTTCGGCAGTTATTCATACATCACAGTAAAATAGGGGATTCTAACTGGAGACTTTAAAAAAAAATACAGTTATCATGAAAATGCATACGAAAAGTGAAAAAAATGTTTAGGGACATCAAAACCCGCGGGAAAACCTATTCATTTCCTGCTTAAGATTGTTATAAATGTTTTTAGCATGGAAATTCAGTACGGACCCCGAAGGCTGCCCCCAAAAGAAAATGAAATTTTTGAAAAGTTGAAATGCCCGAGCTATGGGTCCTAGATTTAAACCGTTAAACATTTTACTGCGTTTTTTCACTTGGTATTAAAAAAAGATGTAAGATTATTTTTTGGATTTTCGTTTTAAAAAAAAAAAATTTTTTTAATACTGTGACTTTTGGTTACTTTATCACGTCTAAAAAAAAGTAATGGTACGACAAACAAAAAATGAAAATATTATCTGTTAAATGAGCATTTTTTCGAGTTTTAAATATATTATTGGGTATTCATGGCAACCTGAAAATATCTTTCTCTCTCCCCCTCTCTCACACACCACATACACCAATACAAACACATACCACACACACACACAAATAACATCCATACACACACACATACACATACACATACACATACCACACACATACACATACACATACACACACACAACACATACACCACACACCTACACAACACACCATCCATACCACAACCTACACATACCATAACTACACTACACACCCACACACACACACACAACACACAACACACACCCACCAAACACGCACACCATATATATATTAAAAATAATAATATTATAATATAATATATATATATATATATATATTATATATTAAAACATCATACATGTGTGTGTGGATATTATTATTATATTATATAATATATAATATATATATATATATATATAGATATATAATATTATTATATATATATTTATATATATATATTAATATATATACACATTGTAATACATGTAGTACACATAAAATACACACACAATAAACAAAAACATATATATATATAATATTTTATATATATATATATATATATATATATATATATATAAATATATTTATGTTGTATGTATGTATGTATGTATGTATGTATGTTTATTATGTAGTATGTATTATGTATGTATGTACACAAACACACACACACACACCACACCCACACACCACACACCACACACACACACACACACACACCACACACACACAATATATATTTATATATATATATATTATAATATATATATAAAATTTTGGTTTTTGTGTGTGTGTGTGTGTGTGTGTGTTTGTGTATGTATAATTATATAAATATATATATATATATATATATAATATATATATATATATATATATATATATATGTAGTATGTATGTATGTATATATACATATGTGTGGGTTTTTGGGTGTGTGTGTGTGTGTGGGGGTGTGTTTGTGTGTTGTGTTTTGTGTGGGGTGTTGTGTGTGTGTGTGTGTGTGTGTGTGTGCATACACACATCAATTATGGTGTACTGGGGAATAAAACATTTTAGTTACAGTTTATAAAATAGTAACACATACCGCACGTAAAAAGCTATGCTTTATCACAACAGGTAAATACAAATATCAAGAAAAAATTGTAACCAACTTCCTAATATAAAAGTTCTTGACAGTGGGACCACTGCTTTCATATATTTTTTGGTATCACTTTTTATAATGGTATTTGAGTAGCCCATTGACACTTTTATCTGCCAAATTCCGTTAAATAAGTGGTACCCCCTCGAGCACGGGGAGCTAATTACTTCACTTTCATAACATCATCTAAACACTCATGGTGATAATGTACCCTAAATATTTGAATGATTAAAAATACTCTCACATCACGAATTCACCTTGCAGCAGAAACATCCATTCCCAAAGTAGCGGCATTACCGTCGATCTCCGGTACCATGGTGGTCTGATAATCCCAAACCCAAACTGTCAGAGCAAGAAAAACTGCTTTAAGGCAGTTGAAACGAGCCCCATGATGTAACCTTGATTCTTTATCAAAAGACCCGAGCCAAGGCCAGGAGTGCTAAAGGAGGCCAGAGGGACATCATGCAGACAGTATCTCCTCGATTAACTCTGGGACCCCCTTAGCAGGGGTATGGGACGAGGTGCGTAAGATCGCTGGAAAAGAGCTCTCACTGTCACCACCTGCTTTGAAGATAGATAGAAATAATCATCACAGACAAAAAAGATGTTGCTAATGGCTAGCTAAATCCATGGCAGAGATCTCCTCGGAGCATCTTACACTGCCTAAATTCTCCACTCTTCGGGCTGAACAGGAACGACACCCGCTGTCGTTCTTCAGTAGGACTGCACAGAACTTCCATACAACTTCCCATTTTGCGCAAGGAGATGGACTCTGCTTTGCAGCTCTGCCGTAAGTGATGGCAGAGCTGCAAAGCAGAAGTGACGATATTCCATACCAAATGATATCTCACTTAAAGGAGAGCCGCAGAAGTTCCTGTTAGACCTATTAATGGGATCTATAGGGAGGTACAGCGCCATCCTCATGGAAAGAGGCTATAATCATTCCTGTCCCTAACCTGGCAAGGATGCTTCCACACCAGGAAATTACAGACCAATTTCTCTCACTAACTGCATCTGCAAGCTGATGGAGGAAAATGGAAACTTCACGTTGACAGGGCTGCGAGAAAAGGAAAACGTGCTCACCCATATCAATATGGGTTTAGAAGATTGAGATCGACCACAGATGCTCTTGTAAGGATAGAACTGCTATACAGAATTCCATCGCATAGCCGAGTACATTTTAGCAGTCCTTCTTTGACCTTGAAAAGGCTTACGATACTACTTGGGAAGCATGGCATCTCATTAAGCTGTATGACTTGGTTTAATAGGAGCATTACCTGCCTTCATACAAAGTTTCCTTGCTAACAGGAAATTTTAAAAGTCGGGTTGGAAACAGTTTCTCAAACCCTTTGGAAGATCAAGCTGGAAGGGGTCCCAAAAGGGAGGGTTTTAAGTGTGACCCTGTTTGTCATTGCTAGCCACTGCAAACCCACTGCAATTTGTCCAAGAGGTGAAGTACTTGGGTCTAATTTTTGACTCAAGGCTTACGTGGGTGCCTCACATCAAAAAGTTAAATGTGAAGGCTACAAAAGCCTTAGTATTTTTACAGGTTCTTTCACATCTGTCTTGGGGTGCAGACCACACAACGCTTCTGCGGCTTTACCGAGCGCTTATTCTAGTAAACTGATTATGGATGTGAGGCTTATTCTCTGCAACTCCCACTGTTCTCCGGATGTTGGGCTCGGTTCATAATGAAGCTCTCCCGAATCTGTACTGGGGCTTTCGGTCTTCAAACTGGGAGTTCCCTGTATGCTGAGAGTGGGAACCACCTCTTTCAATACACCGGGACTACATGAACCTGATTTACTACACGGGAAAAAACAAAGGTTTCGGGATCTCCTACATCCGATTGGATTTCAACACCCTTGAGGATAGCTGATCCTATGGTGAAGTCGAGCTGGATTTAGTCGGAATTGGGCAAAGGGGAGAGTCCGAAGTAGAAGTCAGAGGGGATTTCTTCAGCACATTTCTAAGTACCAAAATCGAGCAATATATATAGATGGTTCGATATATGAAAATGGTGTGCGCTTTGCAGCAGTGGCAAAGGAAGACTGCATCTGGCCGTCTTTCTCTAGCAGCCTCGATCTTACTGCAGAGTTACATGCCTCCTTGCAGCAGTTAAGATGACTAGAGATCTTAGAACCATTCTATTGTGATATATTGTGACTCTCGTAGTGTTTTACAAGCAATCAAAAGCTTAGAAATCATCACATCCAATAGTGAGGGAGGTTCAAAGATTTGGCTTGCACTGATGTCAAAACAATAGCGCATGTTGGTATCAGTGAGAATGAGTGAGCTGATTAGAAGACCAAAGGGAGCTGACACTCAGCCTTGTGATGCTCGTTTTCTTCTCCCACCCCACCGACTTGAAACCCAGCATCAGGATTGATTTGATTTATTATTTAAAATTATCTGCCGCGTCAAAAGCTAAGTCATTAGCGGCGGGAAAACCTTGTTAAAAGAAATATTAAAATGTTTAAAACTTTTAAAAATCTATCAATAGATATCTTATAAATAGCAATAATAATTAAAAATCAAAGCCCTAATATTATCCTAATTATTGCAAACATTAGCATAATTAAATTTTATAAAGATTAGTCTCCTAAGACCCACATCAGGAGTTGTCTTTGAATAAAAGGAAGGAACAATGGGGGCATACTCAGAAGCACACTGTGAGAGATTTGAGATGACCTTGCAGTTGGTGACCAGCATCTACCCAACGAAAGTGAAGTTGCATTAACAAGACTAAAAATCGGCACCAAGACCTGGGCCATGATGGCTAAAATCAAGCACTTTGTGAGGGATCCAAAAGGCATAAAGGTCCCCACAAAGTAGTGGAGGGATGTGCAACATTCTTAGATCAAAGACGATGTACTTGTCTCCCCCATAAACCTGAAAAATGTATTGGGGGAGGTTGTTATAGAGGGTCTTATTCGTTTCCCTTTGGGAGACTAAATATTTCAATAAATTTTAAATTTTTCATAATATTTTTTGCAATCATTTATACACTTAGAGCATAATAAATTATCTTTTGATTTTTAATATATTTTTGTTTTATTTTATAAGATAGTTTTGATAGAAATTTTTAAAGTTTTTAAACATTTTAATATTTCTATTTTACAAGGTATTCGCCGTAATGACCTTCGCTGTTGACGCGCAGATAATTTTAATAATATTCAATCAATATGCTCCATCCAGCCCTATGGCACTTTAAGTGATAGAAGGGGATTGTTAGCATGTTTCTCCTGGGCGCAAGACACATGGCAAGTATTTTCCTATGTCTATTTTATGTAACTGTCTTATTGCAAAGTTTCAGACTTTCAGCATATCATTGGACGCAGCTTAGTTGCGCATGATGAATAGTTTTAAAAATAATGAAATCCATACAAGGATAAAATGCGGGCATGTTTATAAAATTCACCTTGGATTCTGTCTAAACCATCATCAGCACTGACTACAGGGACATTATAGTTCTTATAGGTAGATATTTTGGCCTCAAATAGAGCTTTGTGGCAGTCACCACGGGGGCATTTAGAGCTGTATTTACGTTAATGTTCTCAGCTGCTCTTGCCCACAGCTTCAACTGATCGTTTCACCAGATTAAACACGGAGGATTGAGGGAGCAGATCTCCCGCCAGAGTGACTGTTTATCCATTCCGTAACTTCGTTCAGATGCAATAGTCCAGTCAGGAGCAGGATATTGAGCCATGATTCAATGCATATTCGAATCAGCTAGGAGTCGTGGTACGTCGGATATAACTAAGTCTAAATTGTTACAGAAACGACGTAAGTCATTGTAAAAAATAAATAAATAATAATAATACCATTGGCATCAGCATTGAAATCATCAATAATTAACATACCATTAATATTCAGTCTCCCCAAGGTGCGTTAGATATGACAGGTTACTTGTGTTGCAATAGTAGAGGCGGTTTGATTAGCAGTGAGAAGCATCTATGTTTATTCATGACCTACACATCTACTGTCATGAAAATTAACCATTTTCCTTAAGTGAGCAATGAATTTATCCCAAATAAGCAAGATGCAACCATAGGGACGACCGTGTAGGACACCCTCCTCTAGGCTAACCGCGGAAAGCGAGAAAGATACTTTCCTCGATGTATTTCAGGACAAATTTACTCTAAGAAGTACAACTCTGGAATAATAATAGTATTTAATTATACTTCTCATAATACTATGCGTTCGTCAGATATATATGGTCTGTATTTTTGCGTGCGCATAATAGCATTATATACAGCCATAATCTGATGCATAATTATACATTAAGTACAATACAATCAGCTACATTCGGCTCTCCAACTTCCTGGTCCGACACTGTATCCAGGGAAGCCCGTTTTCGAACGATCAATATTTCTCGAACTTCTATGACTTTCTAAACCAAAATAATGGTTTCGCTTCGTCTGCAATTCGGGTTCCTGTGCTGTCCCCAGAAGCCGTTGCTAGCAAAGCGAGTAGGAGATTGTGTGTATCATGCATATGCATTTATACGACATAAACAAATCCACATACACAAGGATCTGTGATTGCAAAATATATGCATGCTTAGGGTAAGAATATTTTTTTAAAGTCTAATTTTATCATTTGAACGTTATCTCTTTTCTTAATAGTTTGAAATGCTCATCTCTACCCTTAAGAAACGAGCTGATCAACTATAAGCAATAGCGTAGTGCACTTGAGACATTAATAAAGAACAAAACTTTTTATGAAGCAGCATGAAGAATGGGCAAGGAATATTTTTTTTATCATAAGCTCCTGGACTTGTAATTGGAAAATATGCTTCTTGAAGATAACTAGATTCCGGTTATCAATACTAACACATGAAGAGTGTTTTATACACACCATTTAACACAAAAAAACTCGCAAAGATTAATGTTTCCATATGAATGTCACCGAGCGTATTTTTTGTAGCGCACAAAATATTTACATTTTCCAACGGAAGGCAACGCAGACATGTCCTTCATGAGGTCTCGGCATGAGTCGAAGATCATTTAACAAAAACAAAGAGGCGACGCGGCGCCACGATAAACGCGGTAAAGATAAGACGAGAGAAAGGAAAAGCAGATTTGGATGAGTGTCTTTCTCTGACGTTTGCAAGGAACACTGAAGTAAACAGTGAGTTCTTTGAGGATGAGTTAAAATCGTGAGAGGGAGTTCCACCATTACTACTAGTAATAGCAGTAGTAAGATGACCTGAAGCGTCTATTTGTCATTATACAAAAATGATCGAGAATGAGAGAAAGAAGGAGGGGAGGGAAGGGGAAAATATCAAAAGCCATGGCGTGAAATATCTTGTTATACCCATGTGTGAATTAGAGACACATTTGGAAAAGGCGCCAAATCTGACGAAGCATTCTGTCACTTCTTTTTAGGTATCAGGCCTCTCATATATTCCGTGAGTCACGTCAGACATTTTGCCGTTGTATTATTAACCAAATGCAGAACTTGATATGTTTGTTTGTTGGATAACACCGTTGGACAGTTGTATGTAAAACTGGGATGAGATGTCTACTGTCCCATGTCTTCATAATTAATTTTAAAATTGATAGTTTTCATTGTAGAAGTCTCAGTACCATTATGATCCCAATCTTATGCCACTACATACGTTTATACTTTGTATATATATCACAGTGTATTATTTTTTGAGGCAGAACTGCATGTAATTTGTATTCAGATGAACGTGATTATTCATGTGCCTAATTACGCTGATAGCTTAAAGTTTCTAACCTTCAGGCAATTCAATACACAGGATTTAATATTAATTATTAGTTGTATATCTTGACTGCAAGTAACAGAACGCCACATGTCATTGCATCTGTTACATATAAAACGGGTTTGTATGTGTAATCGCAATGCATGTAATCTCATATGGTTGGTGTGAATCCTCCCACCCCTTCTTTTAGCCAAAGCCTCTTTCTCATAGCCAAAAATTACGATTTCAACGGCTCTGAAGACGTTAGCAGATTTTCTTTTTTAATCAAAAAATTTGCTTTTGATTAGGTTCTTTGAAGACCTTTTTTCCCAATATTTTTTCCCTCTTTTTTTTCTATCTTGTCTGCTGCCGTTTCTAGGGGTGCACTCCCTCTTTTGATTCTTTTTTGATTACTGGTGACTTTGTGCGGGGTTCATTTTTAAAAGAGCTATCATGTTTTGAGTTTTTAAAGAGGCAAAGATAAATTTAAATGAATTAAGAAAAAATATATTAGCAGGTAGAATTTTTCGTTTTCGAAAAGGGGCAATTTATACATATATGTGTTTTTGGGAAAGACATACATGCAATGCATATTAATAGATGTCCTCTGTTTAAATAACGTCGGCTTCTGAGGAAATACAGACGAATACAGATTATAGAAGTCTTCCTAGAGGTTACTAATGGAAATTTATAAGTCATTGTTTTTTGGGGTTAAAATTTCACACACACACAGACGACCACCACACCACACACAACATCATGACACACACACACACACACACACACACACACACCACACACACACCATATATTATATATTTATTTTATGTAACGATGTCGGTTTAATCTTCAGTTACGTATGTAGCGATATTACAAGAAACAATCAGTTGAAATCAAAGACATAAGCGAACAATGTATTCCATAGAGCTATCTTCCAGATTTACTTGAAATAAAAAATGGTGGCATGGAGTCTCTCGTTTCTGTCTATGATACATGCTTTGTATCTCTTATTGCTTTTCTCGTAACATGGATGGACAGAGGCACACGCCCGTTTCCGTATCATCCTTCACGATACCAATGAGTTTTATTGCAGACAGTCGTCCGTATTGGAATGCATGAGAAGAAGATAGAAAAGAGAAAGAGAGAGAGAGAGAAAAGAAAGAGAAAAGAACAAGAGACAGAAGACAGAGAGATAGAGAGAGAATGAGAAGGTGGTGTTGTGCTTGGGTTGCGTGTGTGTGGTGTGTGGTTTGTGTGTGGTGTGGTGTGTGTGTGTGTGTTCGTGTGTGTGTTGTGTGTGTGTGGGGTTGTGTGGTGCGTGTGCAGTCTCTCGTGTGGGGTGTTATAATAATGTTTATATTATATTATTATTTTATTATTAAATAAAAGTTTATATATCTTATTATAAATATGATTTATATTTATACTATATATCTATAATGAATATAAAATATATAATATATATAATATAATATAATAAAAATATGAAATATATATATAATAGATTATATATTATATATATATACATTTTGTGTGTATATTGTGTATATGTGTTTGTTGTGTATATGTGTTATTTAGTTGTATATTTTATGTTATTTATTATATTTTTCTCCTTATATCCCATATTATATTATATTTATTATATATTTTATTTAGATTATATAATATATATATATATATATAATTATTATAATATATATTATACTATATTAATATATTTATATATATATTATATATAATATATATCTATATATATATATCATAGAGATAAGAATATAAATTATTCAGCCAGGCTTCTCTTTCCTAACTTTTTTTTCTTCTTTCCAAAATAGTATGGTTACTCATTGCTGGATAACGAAAGTCCTGTCTCTGTTTGTATTCTTACCTATAAAAAGCTTTACTCGCTACAAGCTGATGTTCATCGTTTGATTGTTTTCCTTCACCGCTGACATCGCGTTTCTCTTCACATTTATTCAGAATTACTTTCCACATGTCAACCATATATTCTTATTCTGTTATATATCTTATCGCCTTTTTTCCAAACAATATAATATATTCAACTAGACATTTTTTATTGACTGAAGTGAATGGAAATATATGATTACATACCAAACTATTACTGCTACTGCCTTCTACTACTTCTAGTGCAGTGCTCTGCTATTGCTGAATATTCTACTGTCTTTTACTAACCTACTTTTGCTAACAGTATAGGTACACATGCAACATGTGAAAAAATCGTCAGTGCAATTCATTTAGTCCGACACCTTTGCGAGAGCCTTTCGCTGCATGGGTTTTCTGCCGACATTTTTTTTTTTTCATTCTCTCCAATAGCTGTCTGAAAAAATTATTTTTCGTTTTCTGTCCAAGGCTAGAAACGTCCAGGAACTGAAGGCAATAAATGATGGAAAAAAGGATAACATTACACTCGCGATTTTTTAAATTTTACTGAATAGGAGGGTCTGTAAACCTTTGCACGTTTGTGATTTGTTGGGGTTGGGAGATACACAAAGCAAAAAAGTCATGGCCCGGATTATGTCCTTCCAGCCTTCTAGCCACGGCTTAGAGAATCGAGCTCGTCGTCCCTGGGAGGCGATTAAAGTATCCGTTACTCTCTTGCCTCGTCGAAGTCTCTTTCCTAAGTTATGGGTATTTGCGTGAAAAAGTGGATTAGAAAGGAATCCAAACTTAGCACTGATCAATAAATAGAAGAAATAGATTTTTAAAATACTTGAATTTGGGAATGGTATTCCATAAAAAGAAAAAAGCCATTTGATTTTTATAAAACACAAGAAAAATGGAAACTATACCTTACCATCATCGAAGCAATATTTAAGTAATGAGCTGAAGATGTAAAGTAATAAAAGGGAGTAAACCTGATACACTTTTAGCTTGCACAAGTTTTTCCTAAGTTAAAACCATCTAAAAAAGTGTTTGAAGCAATAGCGCTTTGGTCAAATGCAAATTTTATGTTGTTGAGCCCAACATCGCCTTCAAATTCGAGTTTCAAACCATGACCGGGGGATGATTTGCACATTTTGCATTGAAATGCATCAACTTACTGCATTCTTTCTGGTAATTTCCTTAGACATAATATTATTATATCACTATTGTCAATATAATCTTTAGAAATATCTCATGTAAATTTTTAGATTACCATAATATCACATTATATTTGGATAGATTTTTTATTGTTGCTTTTTAAATTAATATAGAATATTGAGAAACAGTTTCATTTTATTAAGTTTTGTTGTGTTAATTGTTATTGTTTTATTTTATTATTGTTATGTTATTATTATCTTTCATTATCATTTTTGTCATTATAATCAATATTGTAGTTATTGTATTTTATATTTATAAATATTTGGTTATGTTATTATTTTATTATAATATATTATTATTATTTATTTTGATTTTTTTGTTTTGTTGTTGTTTTTTTTTATTAATATTAAATTTACGTTTATTTTGTTGTTATTATTATTTATTATTATTTTTATCTTATAAATCTTTTTCTTTTTCATTTTCTTTCATCTTCTCTTCATTTCATCTTCATTTACATCTTATCTTTATCTTCATCTTCATTTCATCTTCATCTTCATTTCATTTTATCTTCATCTTCATCTTTCTTTCATTATCTTATCTTCTCTTCTGTTCTCTTCATCTTCATCTTTCATTCATCTTCATCTTATTTTATATTATCAATATTTATCATCATCACATCTTACTTATTTCATTTGCTTTATCATAACTTTCATCTCATTTATTATTCTCTATATATATTTCACTTCATATGTTTACTTGACAACTGAAGTATTTACTCCATGATTAAGCCGCTGGGACTGTCAACACATGCTCACAGTTTACCATCTCCTTTAACTTATTATTAGTAGCTTTTTATATTTGCTAAGGACATTGATTTAAAAAAGTTAAAGAGATTTTAATTAAATACTGAATGCATGCATGCAATCAAGACATATAATACATATAAATATATCATAAAACACATACATACATACATACATACATACATACATACATACATACATACATACATACATACATACATACATACATATAGTTAGACAGACAAATAGATAGATAGATAGAAATATAAATTAATTAATCAATAGATACGTATAGATAGAAAGAAAGGTAAAGATAACGTGCGACAGCGATTTTGAAATAATTATTGGAAATCAGATATAACGTTTAATAACCTAAAGGTCCTTATGAATTAATAGTTATCTCATAAACCTATAAAATATAAATAACACATTATATGACCTTAACGAAAAGGCTCTCCACACGCTTTCCGTTATCTCTATTTCGTTCTCATTTAGTTATTCACCTATTCCCTTACACTCGAACATTCATTCACCTATTCACCTATTCACCTATTCATTCACCTATTCACCTATTCCCTTACACTCGAACATTCATTCACCTATTCACCTATTCCCTTACACTCGAACGCTCGAGGGAACTTGAAGGAGGGATTAGTGGCCCCCTACACTAAAAGAGATGATTCTTGAACCTGTGTTTGTGTGTGTGTGTGTGTGTGTGTGTGTGTGTGTGTGTGTGTGTGTGTGTGTGTGTGTGTGTTTGTGTGTGTGTGTGTGTGTGTTGTGTGTGTGTGTGTGTGCGCGTGCATGTATCGATACATATGTTTTTTACTTCTTGTGTTAGAAGTTTTTGCTTTCACCTCCTGCACTTAGAACTCCACATCGACCCCCGCTAATTGGCCATAATTGAGGAAACAAAGCAGTGGAGTTCGAGAGAGTCTAAAAACTCATCTGTCATTAGATTGTTCAAGTTACCTCTGTGAACTTGATTAAAAGTTTTCGTGGTGTATGTTTGCCGGTGAAGTAATGGATTATATTTGATATTTAACTTTGTTTTAAGGTGCCCCTTCAACTGCTTTTTTGTCTGCATTTGGTTCATTATATTTCGAGTTGTACAGTTATTACGGTTATGATCATAATTACTTTGTAAGACGATTGATTAATGCGTGCTAATTTCGATCACTAAATCAATGCCTATCAGCTGTGTCCATAGTCCATTCATGCATTTTTTTTTTTTTTTCCAACAGTTTCAACTGAAGACAAAAAAAAAAAAAAAAAAAAAAAAAAAAAAAAAAAAAAAAAAATATATATATATTATATATATTATATATAATATATATATATATAAAACTCCAATTCCTATTCCCACTCATTAGCAACGACGCCTCTTCTTCGTTTTTTATTAATTCTAATGATTCGTCTTTATTTTCCATTATTTTTTCTCATCTCGTCAATTATGGCAATTTTGTAGCTCCTCTTTTGATATTGCTATTTCTTATTCATGACTGACTTTTCTCTCTCTGTCTCTCTCTGTCTATCTATCTACTATAACTATCTATCTGTCTGTTCTGTCGATCTCTTCGGTATCTCTTGTGGTTGAATATCAATATAGACAAATGCATTGGCTATTCTTAAGTACATTAATATTTTTAAAATCCGGGATCTTGGGAAAGTAATACAGCGATGATAATAATGGCGGTGTTAAGTATGATAACATAGTAATAACAAACTGACTATATTGAAAATTATATTGCTCAAATTATAATTAAAAGGCCAATGGTAGGTACGTGAGGATTAGCCAAATTAGTTCATTCATCTTTTCTGGCAATTCTGTCACTGTTGTAGGTGTTATCTTGAATGAAACTGATTAATCTCACACAAATTAAGGTATTGACGGATGAAACATAACTGAAAGAACTATGTAAAAGGTAAGAATATTATCATACCAAAAACCTTATTAAAAAAGGTCAAATGATGTAAAATTAGTTTGCATCGCTAACTAGTTTTCCCTTTGCTGAAATTATAAATAAAAAAGTTTTTATATTTTTCTTTGTACTATTTACATGAATATTTGTTTATTTATATTTTATATCGAAATTAACTACCCGTATAATGTTTACTCCGCAATTTATTTATATTTTAAGTAGATTTTCTCAAAGTCGTGCGTTATTATTTCAAAGCTATTATGACGTAAACGTAACTGCACAGATCTCTCTCCGGAATGCAACATCCTGGTAATAACTTTACCCATTTATCTTTTGTAAAAAAAAAAAAAAATAATAATAATAATATAATAATAATAAATAAATATAAATGAATAAATAAATAAATAAATGAAATCGTTCAAAAGATATAGTTCTCCAAGGCTCAATACCCCTTAGTGCTTGAGTCTGTTGAGTGCCACTCAGAAATCCCGAGCGAGAATTTCAATAATATCACGCGACCTTGATTCTGTTTCTCGCTGCTTGCGTCGAACCGGATTCAGTTTTGCTGTGATAGCCTAGACTGGAACAGAGAGTCTTTGGGTTGCAGATTTGTTGATGTTCAATAACTATTCGATAACAAGACAAACGCCTGTTTTGTCGATAATTGCTGCCAAGCGGTAGGAAGAGAATCCAATACTGCTGAAATGCTTACTTCAAAAGGGATAATCATCACAAAAGCCTATCACTTTGCTGAAATTGTAGGAACGCTCGGTATGAAGTCAAAATATAGACAACTGCAAATGCACAAAATACCCAAAGGTTTCATACATCTGGCCACGTCTTGCCGTTTCGTGGTATCACGCTTGGTATTTTACGTTGCGTATGCTAGAGACGGTTGTGCTTCACAAGTATCATATAAGTTGCATTTCAGTAAATGGCCAATTAACTATTGTTAGGTTAGCAAATTTTACCAAATACAAATGTAGCAGCCATGGTCACTTAATGTTCATGCAACTTATGCTCCGCAAAGTTGGATCATGCCACATCCAGCAGGCTCGTTTCCGATTTCCTGACACAGCGCCTAATTAAGGTTCGGGATCAAGAAATTTAACTAAACACGGACTCCATCACACTTTACCGAGCAACTCAGGACAGCCTGTCCTTCGCCGACTGGGAAGCTTCCCCAGCTCCCCGCAGAATTCCAATTCACCAACAGCACCCAGCCATTACAGCGGGAACTCACAACTCACACAATACTCCACAGTGAGATAAGACCAGTTACGTGTAGAAACACAATCTACTACAGCACAACTTCATATCTTTGGAATATCGAATTCTTTGTGTCTCTGAATTTACCCTTTCGTGTGTGTATGTAAACAAGATATCAGAAACATAAGATAATGAAGCGAGTTCCACAAACTCTGAAGCACCAGCATTATTCAGAGGATGTAACAATCCGATGCAGAATAAATACAAACTGCTAAATGTTGTTTCTTTGGTCTTCATCTTAGAATAGAAAGACCTCGGCCTGTAGTTCTGTTACACCCGTAAACCTTAAATGTGTATTTTATAAATAATACACAAGAATAGCATTTTTATATATTAAATATATAATTATATTATATATATATATATAAAAAAATATGTAATGTATATAATTCTTTTTGGGTGTTGTTGTGTTTGTGTGTTGTGTGTGGGGGTGTGTGTTGTGTGTGTGTGTGTGTGTTTGTGTGTGTGTGTGTGGTGTGTGTGGGCGCCGCGCGGCGAGTGTGGTTTTGATCTGTTATAATTTTTATCTAAAATTTAAATAATTAACTTCTTGGTTTGATTAATAAATCATGTTTTACGATATAAATATTTTATAACGTATAAGTACTTTTATAATTTAAAAAAGACAAATATCTAAACAAATATATATAAAAACGAAATTCACTAAAAAAAAAAGTGAAATTCAAAAACCATAAAAATGTTTTTAAATAAAAGAAAATTTTGAGAATTTCTAATGGGTTTTCTTGCCTGTATGGATACGTAGGATAGGATTCTTTTTGAATTATTGCAACAGAAAGCATTTCGCATGTCTTTATCTCTTGGAGGGTTACGCAACTATTATGAGAAGGGAAAAGGGGAGACAAGTTCTAATTATGAAATGTCCGGATAAATGTTTTATATCATCACGAAAAAAAAACCCCAAATCTGAGAACTCCATAATTCCCATATGATTTTTTTTAATTTCTATTCCTCTTTGACTTTTAAACAAAAATATAAAGCTAACTTCTTCTTCTTTTAACGGTAGGTTCATGTCGAGCCCCCGGGTCACACATGATTTTAAATTTTGCATTTTTTCATTTGTGATCTCTTGGAGTGAGTACGTGGTAGGGTCCCCTTTCCCTTTTCCAGGGATCCCGGGTGTTACCTTTTTCGGTAATCTTCTCTCTATTTTACCCGGGCTTGGGACTAGACTAACTTGGGCTGGCTTGGCCACCCAGTGGCTAGGGAGGCAAACGAGGGGAAGTTTCCCTTGCCCAACAAACAACCGCCGGCCGGGACTCAAACCCTCGAACTCAGATTGCCGTGGGGAAAGTCTTGGTCCGACCTCAAACCATTCGGCCACCGCGTCCCCAAAAAGCTAACTGGGGAAAAAAAAAAAAAAAAAAAAAAAAAAAAAAGTATGGGGCCTTTTATCTTATTTAATAAATATTTTATCCTCAGTCCTGGGGTCCCACTACAACACGCAGCGGGTCCGATTGAACCGCGTTCCCCCTTTTGAGTACCCCTGGTCTAGGGGATTTATGTTATGGTATTTTTAAAAAGAAGAATAACTGATCAGGGTTAAAATTTTGGGTTTTTGGGAAAAACAAACCCAGTCATTCTCCCCCCTCCCTTTACCTTTAGTACAGGAGTTAAGATTTAAAAATAAGTAATAGTTATATAGATCGTCTTCCTCACGATAACAGTATTGAACGTTATCCAAATTCTGAGGAAAATTAGTGTAACTTTTTCCCAAAAACCAGATATAATCGAGTCTGATTATAACTTCATATTGTAATGATAGATGCGGACGAATAATAATCAAATTAATGCCGAACTTCATACGTGACCTAATTTATAATCAAAATCATATTAAATCACTTTTTTTGTGAGCATATCGGAAGAGAGATTGTTGTGTTTATATATTTTTGTTGTGTTGTTGGGGTGTGTGTGTGTTGTGTGTGTGTGTGTGGGGGTGTGTGTTGTGTGTTGTGTGTGTGTCGGCAAACTCTTTGTTGCGTGTTATATTTGATAATCATAGTAAAAAAATCTTTGTCTTGAGACTGATTATGCAAATATAGTTTTTTAGTTTACTCTTTATCTGGTATGATGTTTGGCCATAATAGTTTATCAGTTAGACCAAAACACCACACACACCCAAACCACCCCACACACACACACACAACACACACCACACACACACCCCACACACACACCACACACACACACCACAAACACACCACCACACACACACACACACACACACCCCCCCACACCCCACACACAAAAAACAAAAAACACACACACACACACAAAACAGATACATAAAAAAAAAAAAACACACGCACTCCCTCTTTGTGAAACAATAACGAAAAGCATAATAAGAAAACACACTAACGTGTTTTAAGGCTCGCTCTCCATAATCCTTTTGAAACCGTTCCACTAAATATTGCTTCCTTCTCTTTACTTTCTCCTTCCCGTTCCAAATCTCTTCCTTTCGATATTCCTCCCACTCCCTCGCAACCAAATTTTCCCCCTTCCCAACCCGTCAATTTCTCACCGTTAACTGACGTAGGACCTTTATATAAGAGCTTCGTCTGAAAGCATTATGCAAATCTCGCCTCCGGTTCCGGGGGCGCTGGCTTCGGCTTTCGGACGATAGATCACCGGGCCCGATTTAGGAAGGATATTATGAACTAACGCCAAGAAAGCGAAAGAGAGAATGTAATTTCCTCTCTTTCTCCTCTCTTTCCTCTCTCTTTCTCTCTCTCCCCTCTCTTTTCTCTCCTCTCTCTCTCTCTCTCTCTCTCTCCCCCTGCCTCCATCCCACCCTCTCCCTCTCTCTCTCTCGTTCCCAATGGCTGCTCATTACTTACATGTAGCGAAGGCAAAAACTCGGCCGAAAACTGGATCTGAATTCCATCGATTTCCCTTGTTTTGTTTACAACCCGTGCCTCCTCCTTTTTTGTTTTTGTTTTCACCTTTTTTTTTTTTCCTCCATTCAGATTCATAGAGCAATATCTTCCTTGCATGACAGTTGGAGGATTTACAAGGAGTTTCTATGTTTTTGCGGGGCCTGCACAGTGAAAAGCAAATTATAATTATATCAGTTTGAGGGAAACCGTAGGAAGGATAGCATTGATAAAATATCAACAAAAATGATATGTTTAAAAAGTATTGATAGATATTTATTTATTGTTAATCATTCGCTTCCACTTCCTTTTAATCATATGAAACCTAATTCCATACATATTATAAAAAACCCCACAGCATATCACAAACACTGAAAAGGGTCCCAGCCCTTTTTCGTTTGTTTGCAATTTCCTTGGACTGAACTGTTTGCGGCCAACGAACGAACGGCCAAAACAACACTTCTAAAGCCTTTTTGTAACATTTACGAAACCTCTTTGATCACTCTCTACTGTTTTTGCCCTTTACACTACATTATCGGAAACTTGTTGAACATCTTTCATTTTGTATAAAGTTAAAAGCAAAATTTTTGATAAACCGGCCAGCCAATCAGAGCGCGATATTTTTTTAAATATATTTTCATTAATTACGAATCGCATCAAGTTTCTTGATATAACTTTTTATTGTAAAGGTGTATAAACTGTTCTGTGCCCCTTTAGCAGTGCATACAATACATGTTTACACTATATGGATAAGATTTGAAGTCAATCATGACGGTCGCTGGAATATCATGGTAAGATTTCCAACGTGTCCGAGTTACGAACGTGGCCATTGATTTCCCGGTGGGGTGGATGTCTTCAAAATCATTTTGAGATCAATGATATATAACAAAAAAAGCTCAAAATATCATAGGAAATGCTTTTGTTTCCTGATTAAATCAGTAAATAAAGTAATGTCCATGATCGTTAGAATTACGCAGTTGTCTAATTTAAACACGGATACGATGAGATCCAGAACCTTATGAAATTTCCGCATTTTATATGAAGTACAGTATATACAAAAAATAAATAAATAAATAATTAATTAATTAATAAATAATAATATGAAAAATACATTTAAACTTTCCACAGCTTGTGAAGCAAGAGTGGTGAGTACAACATTATACTACAGAGTATTTCAGGTATTTTTTTCCATTTAATTTGAAGTTTCCACAATGCCCTTGCAAGTAATTAAAATCATACCAGTATATTAACAACTTTAATTGTTTGACTTTTTCGTGTGAAATAAAATAAAAATAACTCTCAACACATTGTACATCAAGTACAAACTTCTATAATTTTGTGTTTTGTAGCGACCATGATTCCGTAATGTATCAAAGTGTGGGGTTTCGGGGTGCTACAAAAAAGCCTCTAACTCCAGTGTGCTGTTTGACAGATTCTTGGGCCTCTGCCCCAAAGAAAACAAAATACGATCGTGCATGCCACCGGATTTGGGCAGGGAAAAATTTTTGGCACTCAGACATTTTTCAGGTGTTGAACGTGAATGACCTCGCCTGGTACGGTTAATTTTTGATGTAAAATTTAGAAGAAATTTAGCATTTGGAGTCCCCCTTTTTTTGGGAATTTAAGCGATTTTCTTTATTTTCCCCCGATCTCGTGAGACCATTTTGTCTAACATAATTTGGAACTTATCTTGAGTGGATGAATGATTGTTTTTCTATTTTTGTGTTTTTATAAGAAATTAATTAGTTTATTATAATACTGAAATAAAGAAATCCATAACCCAATGTCTAACAAATTTTCCATTACCACATGTCATATTGTTTATGAAAAAAAAAAAGTTTTTGCGATGATTTCACGTAAATTTTTTTAAACTTCCTATCAACCTAAAGAGGAACGGATTGAAGTATTCAAATCTTTCATTTTAAATATTAGGGAAGCTTTTGTTGAGAGAAAAAAATGATAATTGGTTGCCCGGCCTTTCACTTGGCCCTCTTCCTTTTTCCACCACTTGCTTTTTTCCCGTCTTTGTCCACCTTTTTCATCTGATTTCCACTACCCCCTTCCCCCTGCCTTGACTTATTTTTTCCTTTTCCTCTTCCTCCTCTTCTTATTCTTTTTCCTCCTCTTATCCTTCTCTTCCCCCCCCCACCCATTTTTCCTCCTCAATATTCCTCCACCTTTCTTCATCCTCCCTCTTTCCCTCCTCCTCTTCTTCCCTCTCCTCTCCTTCCCTTTCCTATCCCCTTCTTCCTGTCTTGCTTCCTCACCCTTTCCCTCCTCTTCTCCTCCTCCTTCCCATCTGCTTTCCTTCCTCCTTCTTTCCCCCTCATCATCTCCCCCCCCCCCCCTTCCACTATCATTTCTCTTCCTCCAGACAATCTAAAACTTGAGGGCCATGGACAGCTCATTTGCAATTCCAGAGGAGCTGAGGATGCCATTGCAATAACCAAGAGCAACAAGGAAAAGAGTTAGATTACAAGCAACGTAATGATTGTTGATTACAGACATTGCTAGTGTCTGAACGGTTGTGTTACATATACACTGACACTGATTAATAATAGTTTGTATGTTAAGCAGTGTTGATGTAACGGTAATGATGATGGCCAGTGTAAGAATCAGAGTGATATTGAAGTCATTTTTACTGATTTTCAATGGGATTAGATGGTACCACGTCCATAATATCAATGTTGATATTGAGCAATAATACAAAATTTGCCAATACAAATAATAAGCAGAAATAGAAAGGGATCAAAGATGATCAAAAAAAACCTCGTATCTGTAAACGGAATCCACAATACCTTTATTGTGTTCGAAAGAAAATCTGAAAACAGGCAAAGATAAACAGAAACAGACACAAAGATAGATAGAGAGGAGAGAGAGAGAGAGAATAAGAAAAAGAATAAAGAAAGAGAGAGAGGGGGGTGGGCAGAAACAGACACAATGATAAAAGAGAGAGAGAGAGTAAGAAAGAAAGAAGAGAGGCAGAAACGACACAATGATAAACAAAGAGAGAGAGAGAGAGAGAATAAGAAAGAAAGAAAGAGAGATGTGTGGCTACTGATAGGCAGAGGGAGCACTGTGGCATTTAATGCATAAATGTGCATTGCTTATTGTTCTTTTAGGACTTTAGGAAAGGCGAACGATATCACTTCCTTTGTATTATGTAGATGTGGACGCATTAAGTGTATCAGTTATATTTCTTCAAAACATATATTTTCCTATTCACTTATGATTTTTGTTCATTGGTTTCTTGGTCTATCTTTTAGTTGTCTGTTTATCATTAATTTATCATTATCATTATCATTTATCTTTTTATCATTTATCATTTTTATCGTGATTTTACTTCGCGTTGAACCACTGTGTACAATGATTTTTTTTTTTTTACTGATTTCTTTTTACACAAACAAAACACAGGTTAAAGAGAAGTTTGTAACAACATCGTTTCGTGTTTCCATTTTTTTTTTTTTTTTTATTCTTTGATTAAAATGTAGGTTTGAAGTTGACAAATGAAGACATAAAATGATGGGATCAGCAGAGATAGATAGATGAATAGATAGATAGATAGATAGATAGAGAGAGAGAGAGAGAGAGAGAAGAGAGATGAGGGAGAAAGAAGGAGACAGAAACAGACACAAAGATAAACAGAGAGAGAGAGAGAGGCGAGGGGAGAGAATACCTTTCTCTCTCTCTCTCTCTCTCTCTCTCTCTCTCTCTCTCTCTCTCTCTCTCTCTCTCTCTCTCTCTCTCTCTCTCTCTCTCTCTCTCTCTCCTCATCTCTCTCTCTCTCTCTCTCTCTCTCTCTCTGTTTGTATGCATGTATAGAAAGATAGATAAATCAAAAAAGAGATATTTGTTAATATTTCCAGGTGTTGAAGCCAAAAAAAGAGCGAATGTTAAACAATAAATACATAACAGAACCGCACAGGAAACGGTTTTGCTTGAAATGTTTGCTTTAATAATGGATGTCAGACATATTGACTAATTATTGGCGAGGAATTCAGATCTGCATTTCGTAAAGCCATATATATCCAGACCATTTATGTGTGAAATGACCCCGATCATTGCCGAGGTGAATGCCAGTTCCAGCTGACCGGTCCTTAGAAGTCCGGTTGCATGGTTCCTGTACGAGTATATTGGCACGTAATATTATATGGACATATCATGCAAGAGAGACATGAGTACTTAAATTCATACACATACATTTACGTAACACACTCAAGCATACACTCTTAAATCAGTACCTATCAAAATTTAAGATTTCTGGGGTATAAGGAAAAAAATCGTCCCTAAGGAAATGTAGTTATTAGTCAATATCATTCATAATAGATATTATAATAAAGGCCGCAGTGGCCGAATGGTTAGTAGCGTCGGACTCAAGACTGCACGACGGCAATCTGAATTCGAGGGTTCGAGTCACCGACCGCCGCGTTGTTCCCTTGGGCAAGGAACTTCACCTTGATTGCCTACCTACCACGGGTGGCCAAGTCAGCCCAAGTCAAGTGCTGGTCCCAAGCCCGGATAAATAGAGAAATGATTACCAAAAAAAAAAAAAAAAAAAAAAAAAAAAAGTACCCCCGGGCCTCTCCGTGGAAAGGAACTGGGGCCCTCCCACGTCCCTCACTCCAAGGCATCACAACATGAAAAAACTACAAAATTATATGCTGTAAACCTCGGGGGGTCAGACATAAACCCCCTACCTTTAAAAGAAAAAATACTTATAAGGGTTTGAATCACTTTTTTTTTTTTTTTTTTTTTTTTGGAATTTTAACATTAAATTTTTCAAATTTTTAAACCTTTTAAAAATATGTTTGGAAATTTCTTTAAAAACCACTTTTTAAAAACAAAAAAAAAGGATTTTAAATAGAAAGAAAAATAACCCCACCCCCAAAACACCTCCCCCCCCCCTGATCGCATCCTTCCACCTTACTTTTTTTGATAATCTTTCGTTTCCTTGACCCATTAAAACTTACTGTTTGGTATTTGAAAGTAAGTTTTTTTTAAAAAAAATTTCTCTTTAAATTATCCTTAAAAAATTTTAAAGGGTTAAATTTGGTCCCTTTCCTTCAGTTCATTTTTCCAGAAAACCCCTGCCTTTTGGGAAAAAAATTGAAAAACAATTTTTACCCACAAAAAACCTTTTTTTTTTGCCATAAAAAAAGTTAATTTTACCAATTTTCTTGGTCTTTTAACCATGAGTTTGGCAGAGCTTGAAATTTTTTTCCTCCCACAAGCATTATTTGTTAGAGTCAAGCAAAAAGGCCATATCTGACCTACAAAAGGGGCCCCGCCCCCCTTTAAATTCCCTTAAAACTTTCCCCTTTAAAGGGGGAAGGTGTAGTGAATTAAATGAAAAATACGTAGTTTTTTGGGGGGGCTGATTTCCTAAAATTTGGGCCCTTCCCCTTTTGGCTGTTGGGGGGTTTGTAAAATATTTTTATTTAACAGTCTGTACAAAGTAGGGGGGTTTTAAAACTTTTGTTTTTTTTGTAATTTTATTTAAATTATTTTTAAGACAATTATTTAAAATAATTTTATATATAAAATTTTAAAAATTTTTATATAAAATTTTTTATATCCCCAATTTTTTATTTTTATTTTAAAAGGGATATTTTTATATATTATTTTATATTTTTTTATAAAATTTTTTGTGTATATATATATATATATATTTTTTATATATTATATTATTTTATATATATTATAATATATAAAAAAAGTAAATAACCCCAAACAAAAATAAAAACTAAAATAAAGACGGGTAATTTTACTTTTCTTTAAAATTGGTTTTCACCCAAAAATTTGTAAATGAAAAATGTATCAAAAATGTAATCAAATTTTTTTTATAAAATTTTGAGAGAAATAATCCCAGTGAAACCGTTTGAAACGTACTTACTGATTTGCTAAAGGGGACGTTCCCAAATGAAATGAGTATCGATCGAATTTTTAATACCCCCTTTATATATTTGTGTGTGTGGTGTGGTTTTTTGTTTTGGTGTGTGTGTTGTGTGTGTTTGGTGTGTGGGTGTGTGTGTGTTTTTGTGTGTTTTGTGTTTTGTGTGGGTGTTTTGGGGTTTTTGTTGTTTTGTTGTTTTTTTTTTTAATTTTAATTTTATATAATATATATATATATATATATTATTATATATTTATATTATATTATATATAATATTATATATATTTATTATTTTGGTTATTTGTGTGTTTTGGGGTGTGTGTGGGGGTGTGTGTAAATAAAAATTAATTTTTATATTTTATTATATATATATCTATTTTATACCCTTTTGTTCTTTGGGGTTTGGGGGGTGTGTGTTTTTTGTGTGTGTGTTTTGGTTTGTGTGTGTTTTTTTTGGTTTTTATATTTTAATTTATTTTTTTTTATAAATTTTTTAAAATATTTGTGGGGTGTGGTGTGTGTGTGTGTTGTGGTTTTTGTGTGTGTGTGGGGTGGTTTTTTATACAAAATTTGGGGTTTATATTTAAATCTATATATTTTTTATTAAAATTTTTTTATTTATAGAGGAAGAGAGAGAGGGAAAAGAGGGGAGAGAGAGGAGAGAGAGAAAAAAGAGAGAGTGAGAGGGGAAAAAAGGGGAAAAAAGGGTGAGAGAGAGAGAGAGAAAACTATTTTTTATATATGCACCACATAACACACCCCCAAACAACACACACCCCCACACCCCCACACACACACACCCACAACCACACCCACACACACCACCACACACACACACACACACACCACCCCAATACACCCCACCCCACACACACACAAAAAAAAAAAAATAAAATTATATAAAAAATTATATAAATATAAATTTTTTAAATATATATAAATATAAAAAAAAAACAAAAACCCACAAAAAAAACCCCAAAAAAAACCCAAAAAAAAAAAAACAAAATGATTATTTTTTATAAAATATATTTTATATTAAAAATTTTTAAAATATATTTTTTACATATTTTTTCCCCCATTTTTTTATACCTTTTTATTATATAAAATTTTTATTTTTTATAGTTTTTTATAAAAAAGTTTTTAAAGATATATTTTAATATATATTTTTTAATATTATATATATATAATTTTTTTAAATTTTTAAAAGATTATATATATAAAATTAAAATTTATAAAAAATTTTAAAATATTTTATTTTAAAAATTATTAAAACAATAGGGAAAATATATATATATATATATATAAAATTATAAAATATATATTTTTTACCCCACACACACCCCACCCCCACACACACACACACACACACACCACACACACACACACCACACACACACACACACCA
>NC_051387.1:13926352-13929015 GCF_015228065.2 Penaeus monodon
AAATGATCTTTTCCATTTATGTCATTAATCATCTATGCCTTTGAATAAACACAACGCCACTCCCTGTAACGATTAGGGATGCTCAGCTGTGAGGCTTAGGGGATTGCATACAATCAAAATTGATTGCATATTACTGAGCAGAGGTGTTGGGCGACAAGCTGCGATACAGTCTAGGGATATATATAGTAGTAATTTTACAGACAAAACAAAAAGCAAATAAACGAAAGATAGACATCTGAAATAATTTCCTAAGACGGCACTGTTGTTTACTGCAGAATAGTCCTCCGAAGCCTTGCACGAGATGTCCTTAGAAAAAGTATTTTTTATATATAGCACAATACTGTCTTTAAGTGACAGATTTTTTTTTTTTTTTTTTTTTTAAGCTCTCAACACGAAGTCTGGATAATGGGTCTTGGTCCGGATTACGGTTTAACTTGCAGCAGATGCATTGTTGAGGCGTTGCGCAAAACGGGTTTCGTATTGTTCTGTGTTATTATTATGATAATTACTATGATGGCGTTGGTTAAAGAGAGAGAAAACATTTTCATGCGACATGAAACTCTCGACTTGGCGTCGGGATAAAGTTTTTCGTTCGGGATTGTCAGCAATCTTGAAGGAAATGCATTGTCGACGGATAGAGAGAAAGTGAAAGGAGGGATGGGGAGAGAGAGAAAGTGAGAAAGATGATGGAGGAGAGAGAAACCTTGAATGGGCGATGCACATGCAAATTTTATCTCTTACTGAATTTTTTGAATGCTCAGCCCAGTAACATAACGTGTGTTTCTTGAAATTATTACTAACGGTGACCTGCAGTTTCACCCATCTGTTCCAGTCGACCTGCCTAGTACAGATGAATGAATTTCACATCAAACCCCAAATAGCTACGTGTTATCTTCCTAGAATGCCTCTTCATGTCTTCGGTATAAGTCCGCGGAAGAAATAATCAGTTACGGGTCACTAAGTTCATTCATTTAGTTCCTTTGTTTAGATTTCATTGAAAGTAAAAAAAAAAATTAAAATAAATTTATTTCCGTGCCTTGTTTTTCTTTGGGTGTGAATATTAGCAGACAATTGGTTAAGCAGTGTTAAACACACACACACACACACACACACACACACACACACACACACACACACACACACACACACACACACAACACACACACCACACACGCAAAACACGCATACACGCACACACGCACACCCCACACACACACACATACACACGCGCGGCTGTACCTACATACAGAAACTGGTTCAGTTTGGTTGTATTACATGCTCTAAGCTATAGGGTTCATTTAGATCTTCCCTAAAATGAAATATGCTTTCAGTCAACGTTCTTACGTATTTCTGTACAAGAAGAAAAGCAAATTTCTTTCATTCTTATTCGCATAGCTATTTCATCAGCAGAACAGATATCTCTCTTCATGAAAATCAGCTATTTCCCAATTGACATTAAGGAATGGATATGAATATGTTTTCAGATATTTCCCGAAGATTCGTAAAAAGAAATGCATGCATTCTAAAATTTGCCATTCCTTAACCCAAATCCCCTGTTTCCTCCTTCCCGTCCCTCCTCCGAGCCCTTCTCTCAAAAGAAAACAAAAGAAAGAAAGAAATGAAGCGCACAAACACACACACACACACACACACACACCACACACACACACACACACACACACACACACACACACACACACACACACACACACACACACACACATACACAAACACACACACACACACAACCCCACACACACAACACACACACACACACACACACACACCACACACACACACACACACATAGAAAGGAAATCCTCCTCAGCATAACAAGAGACCTTTCTCCCGCTTTGGCCTTGTTCTTCGGGATTTTGCTCTCTTGCTCCTTCATCATCATCATCATCATCATCATCATCATCACCACAGTCCGCTGTAATGCTTGAAGAATAAAGAAAGAAAGAAAGACAGAAAGAAAGAAAGAAAGAAAGAAAAACAGGCAACAGGAAAGAAATACTGCTTTTAACGGACACATCTATTTAGGACGAAATAACTTCGACGATTGACATTCACTAGAGAAACGGCAATAATAAGGTAATAGTAAGTGATCAGTATTTCAAAATAACTGAAAGAAACGTAGATATAAAGCGAGCGAGCGAGAAAGAGAGAGAGCGAGAGTGAGTGAGTGAGTGAGTGAGTGAGTGAGTGAGTGAGTGAGTGAGTGAGTGAGTGAGTGAGTGAGTGAGTGAGTGAGTGAGTGAGTGAGTGAGTGAGTGAGTGAGCGAGCGAGCGAGCGAGCGAGCGAGCGAGCTTCCCCCGCACTTTTCCGTATTATTAAAGTTTTGCGTGTGTTGCCTCACTCCGCGGGCCTTCACAGTATTGGAACAAATGCGGGGCAGCTAGGAGCACCCCGCACCAAGCCCCTCAAAATAATAATTACATACGATACCCATATGAAGGTTATCATTGTAACAAACTTCTTTTTTAAAAGTTATTTGATAAGTAACATACGGCTTTCACTTTAGTATATGATGGAAATAACGTATTTAATCACTTTCTAAAAAACAGTTGCAAGACTAGTCACCATCGCCAAAGGGTACGAATGTAATTAGCAATTAAAATTTAAAACGTTATATTCAATGTACGAAAAATGTAATTACTAA
>NC_051387.1:13934115-13941615 GCF_015228065.2 Penaeus monodon
TCCACCTTTATTTCTTCCTCTCTTTACACCCCTCTCCGATCCTCTCTCCCCCCCCTCTTCCTTCCCCCCTCCCCTCTTTCCTCTTAATTCGTTTTCCTCTTTCCCCTTTCTATCATGCCCTTCCTTCCTCCCCTTCCCTCGCTCTCCCTCCATTCTCCCTATCCTCTCTCCCTCTCTATTTATTATTGTTATTTCTTCTTTTTTGCTGGGAGCGAATTCACACAGATTTTTTTTTCTTTTTTTTTTCTAAGTCTATTTTCATATTACTGTTATTAGGGTTGTTATCTTTCGTAATTGAATGATTTAGGAATCGAAACTGAATGTCTCTCTCTCTTTCTCTCTCCCTCTCTTACTCTCTTTCTTTCTCTCACTTTTCTCTTCTCTCTCTCTCTCTCTCCTCCTTCTCTCTCTCCCCTCTCTCTCCTCTCTCTCTCTCCCTCCTCTCTCTCCTCTCCTTCTCATTTTCTCTCTCTCTCTCTCTCTCTCTCTCTCTCTCTCTCTTCTATCTCTTCATCTCTTCTTCTCTTTCACTTTTCCCTTCTCTCTTCTCTCTTTTCAAATTCCCCCCCTTTTCTCCTTCTTCCTCTTCCCCTCTTCTCTCTTCTCTCTCCCCTTCTCTCTCCTCTCCTCTCTCTCCTCTCTCTCCTCCTCTCTCTCCTTCTCTCCTCTCTCTCTCTCCTCTCTCTCTCTCTCTCTCTCTCTCTCTCTCTCTCTCTCTCTCTACACTACTATTCTCTCTCTCTCTATCATTATCTCTGTCTTTCTCTTTCATTTTTTCCCTTCTCTCTTCTCTTCTCTTCTTCTCTTCCTTTTCCCTCTCTTTTTTTCTCTTTCCTTTTCCTTCTCTCTTCTCTCTCTCTCTCTCTCTCTCTTCTCTCTCTTCTTCCCCTTCTTTCTCTCTTTTTCCTTCTTCTCTCTTTCCTTTCCCTTTTCCTTCTCTCTTCTCTCTCTCTCTTCTCTCTTCTCTTCTCTCTCTCTCTCTCTCTCTCTCTCTCTCTCTCTCTCCCCTCTCCTCTCTCTCTCTCTCTTCTCTCTTCTCCCCTCTCTCTCTCTCTTCTTCTTCTATCTCTGTCTTTCTCTTTCACTTTTCTCTTCTCTCTTCTCTCTTCTCTCTTCTCTCTTCTCCTTCCTCTCTCTCTCCCCTTCTCTCTTCTCTCTCTTTTCCTCTCTCTCTCTCTCTCTCTCTCTCTCTCTCTCTCTCTCTCTTTCTCTCTCTCTTTCTTTGTCTCCCGCGATCCTTTCTCTCCTTCTTCATCTTTCTCGATTTTTAAATCCTCTTCCCCTCTTTCTCTCTTCTTCTTTCCCCTCCTATTCCCTCGCACCATTTCTTCCCTCCTATTTCCTTTCTTTCTCACATCCCCCTCCCTTTCCATTCCTCTCCCCTTCTCCTCCCTTCCACCCACCTCCCCCATCCTCCCTTATCCTCCTTTATCCTCCCCCTCCGCCATCCACTCTTATCCTCCCCCTCCCCCATCTTTTCCCCTCCTCCATCCTCCCCCTTCCTCTCCCACACCCCCAACTTTTCCCCCCATCCTCTCCCCTTCCCCATCTTCTCCCCTCCCCCATCCTCAACCCTATCCTCCCCCATCCTCTCCCATCCTCCCCTATACTCTCACCTCCCCCCTCTCCCCCCATTCTCTCCCCCTCCCCCATCCTCTCCCTTATCCTCCCCCATCCTCTCCCCCTCCCCCAGCCTCCCCTCCCCCATCCTCTCCCCCTCCCCCAGCCTCCCCTCCCCCATCCTCTCCCCTCCCCCATCGCTGCACACGATTAATGCAAGCCCCAATGCAATATGCTAGTCGAAGGAAATTATGAGATTTGCAATTTTTTTTTTTTTTCTTTTTTTTCTTTTTTGGCTATAACTTAACTCCTATTTTAATATCAGGACATGCAGAATGTAATGTCTGGAAGGGAGTGGCGGAGGGGAGGGAGGGGAAAAAAAGAAGAAAAAGTGCAATTTAAGCCCTAAATCACTTATTTGATATACCCTCCCTCCTTCCCTCTTCTCTCCTCCCTCCCTCTCTCCTTCCCTCCCTCTCCCCTCTCCTCCTCCCTCCTTCCCTCCTCCCTCTTCCCTCCTTCCCTCCTCCCTCCTTCCCTCCTCCCTCCTTCCCTCCTCCCTCCTTCCCTCCTCCCTCCTTCCCTCCTCCCTCCCTCCCTTCTCCCTCCTTCCCTCCCCCCTCCTCCCTCCTCCCTCCTTCCCTCCTTCCCTCCTCCCTCCTTCCCTCCCTCCCTCCCTCCCTCCCTCCCTCCCTCCCTCCTCCCTCCTTCCCTCCTCCCTCTTCCCTCCCTCCCTCCTCCCTCCCTCCCTCCTCCCTCCTCCCTCCTTCCCTCCCTCCCTCCTCCCTCCTCCCTCCTCCTTACTTTCCCTCCTCCACCTCCCTCCTCCCTCATTCCCTCCTCCTCCTCCCTCCTTCCTCCCTCCTTCCTCCTCCCTCTTTCCCTCCTCCTCCTCCTCCTTCCCTCCCTCCCTCCTCCCTCCTTTCCCTCCTCCCTCCTCCCTCCCTCCTCTTCATTAAAGCGTTTTGCTTAATCCGATTTCCCGCTTTTCTTTTCTTTTTTTTCTTTTTTTCTTTCTTTTTATGAAGATTTGTAAAAGGATGAGGGGGTAAGGGGGGAAGGGGGGGTGGGGAGATTTTTTTGTTATTGCTGTTATTCGCTATGTTATTCTTTCTTCTTCTTCTTCTTCTTCTTCTTCTTCTTCTTCTTCTCTCTCTGTTTCTCTTACTCTCTCTCTCTCTGTTTCTCTTTCTCCTTCTCTTTCTCTCTCTCGTTCTCTCTTTCTCTATTTCGTTCTCTCTCTCTCTCTCTCTCTCTCTCTCTCTCTCTCTCTGTCTCTGCTTTTGTCTCTTCCCCTCTCTCTCTTTCTCTTTCTCTCCCTCTCTCCCTTTCCCTTTCTCTCCCTCTCTCCCTCCTCCTCCTTTATTTAGAATATCTATCGTTCCTCCTCTCATTACAAATCGCTGTTCATCCCTTATGCTGAAATATTATGCTCACACTTAGACTCATTACTGTGGCCCCAAAACTCAACGCTAAAATTATCATCATTATGGAAATTTCTGAAATAAATCACAATATTGGATACAATTATCCGATATCAAACAGTTATCGTAATTTCCGATTTGAATGCGTGATTTTTTTTTTTTTTTTTTTTTTTGTCTGTTATTCTTAATAATAATATTGCCGGTTTCTGTGGACTGTTATTTCGTTCAGAATCTTGTGATCGACGATAATTCTTGTTATTGTTAGATCTGTGGCAGAAAACTATTGTGTTGTTACTAGGTCAGTAATTATCTTTATCGATTTTAAAATTCTTTTTCTTGGTTTATCATTGTTATTTTCATCTTTTCTTTTTTCTTTGTTTCTTTCTTTTAGTTGTCAATATGACTAACCATCAATACTATTATTGTGTTGCTGCTATTATGATTATCATTAATATAATTGTTTGCTCTATACATCTCTCTCTCTCTCTCTCTCTCTCTCTCTCTCTCTCTCTCTCTCTCTCTCTCTCTCTCTCTCTCTCTCTCTCTCTCTCTCTCTCTCTCCCTCTTTCTCTCTCTCTCTCTCAATCCTTCTCCCCTCTCTATCACTTTCTCTCCTCCCTCTCTGTCCCTATCTATCTCTATCTCTTTCCTTCCTATTATCTTCCTCCTCTCGTTTCTCCCCCCACCCCCCCCCCTTTCTCCCACACGCCCCCCCCCCTCTTCCCCGCACTAATGAGGGAGAGATCTGCCCTAAGTTTCAGGATTCGCTCAGCTCCGTCAACGCTTAACAATTTTATGCCGTGCATCTGCGTGTTGAATTAATTTCCCCGTGTTGCATTCGAAGGGGGGGGGGGTAAGGGGGAGGTTGCAAAGGGGAATTGAGGTGGGAAGGACAGGTTGCAAGATGGAGGGAGATAGACAGAGAGGCGTTGCATTCGAAAGGGGGTGAGGGGGAGGGGGAGGTTGCAAGGGGGAAGGAGATAGACAGGGGGGAGAGCCGTTGCATTCGGGGGGAGGAGGGGGGAGGTTGCAAAGGGGAAAGGAGGTGGAAAGGAGAGGTTGCAAGAGGGAGAGAGAGAGTTGAATTAGGAAAGAGGTGGGGTGAGGGGGTTGCATGGGGGAAAGTGGGGAGTTTACAAGGAGGGGGTATGGGGATAGAAGGGGGGTATAGCGAATAATGTTGCAAGGAGGAGGGAGGTTGCAAAGGGGGGGGGAAGGGGAGAGGGGCATGATGTGTCAGCGGAAGAAGCGGGTTGCTACGGGAAGGGATAATGGGGAAGGGGGGAGGGGGGGTATTTTCATTTTCTTTCTTTCTTTCTTTCTTTTTTCTTTTCTTTTTTCTAGAAATTACGCTTTCCATTTTATTCTTTCTTGTTTTCCTTCTTCTTACTCTTCTTTCTCCTCTTCTTTTCTTCTATTTCTTCATCATCTACGTTATCCTCTTTTTCTTCTTCTTCTTCATCTTCTTCTTCATCTTCTTCTTCTTCTATTTCTTCTTCTCCTTCTTCTTCTTCTTCTTCTTCTCCTTCTTCTTCTATTTCTTCTTCTTCTTTTTCTTCTCCTTCTTCTTCTTCTTCTTCTTCTCCTTCTTCTTCTATTTCTTCTTCTCCTTCTTCTTCTTCTTCTTCTTCTTCTTCTTCTTCTTCTTAGAGGGAGGACTTGCAAATTTGCCAGTTTTATCGTGTGTTGATTGTCGAATTGTCTTTTTTTCATTATTCAGAACAATACAGCTGAATATTCTAGTAATGGCTGTCACTTTCTTTCTTATTATTATTGCAATTGCTGTGACCATCATTAAGTTTGTTAATCTGTATAATCTTTTTTTTTTTTTTGTAATGTTTTTTATTATTATTGCAATTATCATAATCATTATTATTAACATCATGAACATCATCATTATCATCTTTATTTTCATTATTTATTTAAACTTTCCCTAAAATACGGTTATTATCTTTTTTTCACTGTTGTATATAACAATTAACAATACCTTTTAGTATTAGCTTATAAGGCCTGTAAAGCATACTAGATAGCCAAGAAATATGAATTAGTTGATTAATATATTTCAACCAATAACATGACCTAATTAATTCATGGATTTCGTTAAAGGCCTTAATTCAGTTTCTCAATCATTGCATTGAAAATAAAGTGATTGCCAATTCCCCTTGCAGGTCAGTGTTCAGTTGGGAATTATGGGTGAATTAATGACTCATCCATAATTTTCGGTTGAGAATTAATTTGAGTTTGGTGTGATACGGTATATATTTGCTTTCGCGAAAGAAGAATGTGTTTAGAGCTTTGGAATATTTTCCGAGTGTATCCCCACAAAAATATTTTTTTTAAATCCTTTGGGGAAAAGGATTTATTAAATAAATCGCTTGGTAGAGACTGAATTATGACAGTTTTCAGATAGTGTTTAATAACAGTAAAATCCCAAAGGACCTATTGCATTACGTAACTTTGCTGGATTTGCGTGAAATGCTCACATGATCTAAGTGGTCTGTTTAATCTTTGTAAATCTTTAATGATAACAAAGTAGACCAACTTGTAGTTACATGATTCAAACGATATAACATCCCTTGAGTCAATATATAATCATACCTCCTCCTGACTGACCATTTCATAAAGCCGTTTGTTTATTAGGTAATACAACAATCTTAATTTATCATCGTTTCAGTGATATCAACACCCACTTGAAGACAGATAAATCAACTTTATTCCCACAGTAAGTGCACGCTATTAGCTTGATTTACCGCTGTCATAAAATCCATGCAATGGAGTGCTAGGTGGAAGGTACGTAAAAAGCACCTCTTTAAGATCTGACTCGAAAGATCTCGTCTCAAAACAAAGGATTTTGTTACCATGATTAATTAACACCTTTTTAACATGTGCGTGTATATATATGACTTGATTTTAGTTTTATTTAGACGTGTTCCAGATTCATCAGGTTTGTTAAGACCCATTATGCGTAGTTAACACCTTTTAACATGTGCGTGTATATGACTTGCTTTTCATTACATTTAGCCGTGTTCCAGATTCATTCATCTTGTATATAAACACCTTTGTTTCCATCAAACGGTTCAGTAGTCAGCGCCGCCGTGTCGATTGGGAATAAAACGCGGTGTTTTATTGACATTCAACGCGAACATTAATTCTTCGCGAAAGTGTGCAGCCGGAAAAGGTATACAGATTTTATTCCTGTGATCTTCATTCGCAGGATACGACTGAGCGGGTAAGAATGGTCTATGTAGCTTTTCATTATTATTTATTAAATGACTGTTCCCCCCACCCCACCCCACCCCACCTCCCCCCATCCCTATCTTTCTACCAAGCACCCCCTGACATATGCACGAACACTAATATAGACAGATATGTGTGTGACGTGTGTGGCTTGCTTACGTGCGTGCGTGTGTGTGTGTGTGTTGTGTGTGTGTGTGTGTGTGTGTGTGTGTGTGTGTGTGTGTGTGTGTGTGTGTTTGTGTGTGTGTGTGTGTGTATGTGTGTCTGTGTGTGTGTGTGTGTTTCTCATATTCAGAATTGAAAATCCAAGAATATTTCCCACATCATAATGCATATTTGTGTCGTTTCTGCATTGGTGAAAAGATTACTGAATACACATTGCCTGTACAAAGAAGCTAATATCCTGAACCCTCTTCAAAAAGTTTTCCATTTGCTGCCTCTGCCTCGACTTGTACATTATTAGTTTCTATGAAGCACAAAGTATGGACGCAGATTACTTCCCGTCTCTTTTCATTCCTTCTTCCCAAATACGTACACACACACACACATGCTCACGAACGTGTGTGTGTGTGTGTGTATGTGGTGTGTGTGTGTGTGTGTGTGTGTGTGTGTGTGTGTGTGTGTGTGTGTGTGTGTGTGTGTGTGTGTGTGTGTGTGTGTGTGCGTGCGTGTGTGTGTGTGTGTGTGTGTGTGTGTGTGCGCGCGTGTGCGTCAGAGAGAGCGAGAGCGAGAGAGAGAGAGAGAGAGAGAGAGAGAGAGAGAGAGAGAGATGTGTGTTTGTGCGTTTGTGTTTACACGTATTTCTTCTCTTTCCATCCTTTTTCCCCGGTCTCAACCTTGGCTACGAGTTGTATTCCCGCCGCAGATAAATAAGTTCCAGTGAATTGCTAACTGCGTCCGCTCTGTTCTAAAAGGCACCGAGGTATGCGTCGAGGCTTCCCTGCTAATGTTATGGTTCCCACGTCCGTCTGTTCAATAAATCTAGGGAGACAATATTACCCTTTTGGTCATTAAGTGGAGCGATTATTCTGTTAACGCTGGCGACGTGGCTTGGCCTTTATTGCGTGTGTGTGTGTGTGTAGGGAAGGGTGGGGGGGTGGGGGGGCGCGTGTGTGTGGGAGTGTGTGTGTGTGTGTGTGTGTGGTCGGCTGGGGGATGGGGGGGGGGGGCATGTGTGTTTGTTTATTTGTATGTGTGAGGAGAAATATGTGTACATGGGTGTAGAGATATGTAGGCACATTTTTATGTGCCTACATCGGTGTGTCTGTGGTTATGTGTG
>NC_051387.1:13989115-13994115 GCF_015228065.2 Penaeus monodon
GGTTTGATAGAGCAGCCTTCAAATTCTATGGTTGTGTCATTGGGAATTCTAGCTATGTTCTGCCGACTACCTATGAATATACATTGAGTTTTATGTGGGTTTAGTTTAAGTCCATTTGTGTCCAAATATAATTTTGCTTGTGTAAGAGTATGTTGACTGTTTCTTATTAACGTATTTAAGTTGTTTACTGAGTCACTATGAAGAAACTGTGAATCATCGGCGTACTGTACGAAAAGACAGTTATGGGCTATTGTTGATAAATCATTTATGAAAATTGTAAATAGGATCGGACCTAAAATAGAGCCTTGCGGAACACCAAAAGGTACTTGTTGTTTTGAGAAAGAAAGAAAGAGAGAGAGAGAGAGAGAGAGAGAGAGAGACAGAAACAGAGACAGGGACAGAGACAGAGAGAGACATCCAAACAAAGACTGGCAGACAGACAAACACACACACGCATAGACAGACAGAAATCAAATGGAAAAACAGAGCAAATAGCGGCGGCAAATAGGGCGTTGATGCTATGTGATTTATAGAATGACTATAATGATAATAATAATAATAATAATAATAATAATAATAATAATGATAATAATAATAATAATAATGATAATTATTATTATTATTATTATTATTATTATTATTATTATTATTAATGACAGTAATGGTAATAATAATAATAATAATAATAATAATAATAATAATAATAATGATAATAATAACAATAACAATAATAATAACAATAATAATAATAATAATAATAACGATGATAATAACAATAACGATAATAATAACAATAACAATAATAATAACAACAATAATAATAATAATAATAATAATAATAATAATAATGATGATTATTATTTTTATTATTATTATTATTATTATTATTATTATTATTATTATGATTAATAATGGTAATAATAATGATAATGATGATTACAATAAAATCATAATAATAATGATAATAATAATAATAAACTTAATAGTAATACCGAAAATAATAATAATAACGGTAACAATAATGACAATAACAATAACAAAAACGATAATAATAACGATAATAACGATATAACAAGCAGAACATAGAGACAAACACACACATGCCACGAACAGAAAAAAGAAAATACATAAAACAAACTTCACCACCGAACATCCTTTCCCATACGTGCCACGGCGGATGACGTCATCAAGCAGCGGGTGACGTCCTCAAGCAGTGGGTGACGTCATCAAGCAGCGGGTGACGTCATCAAGCAGTGGGTGACGTCATCAAGCAGGAAGGATGGCAAAAGACATGCTTGCGAGAGGAATGGCCACAAGGAAACCATTATTTCCTGCCTCTGCTCTTGCACGGAGCTTCAGGAAACGGATGAGGCGCTGAAGGCACTGTCTGGGAAAGGGGGGGGGGGAGAAAGGGGGAGGGGAGGGATAGGGGGGAGAAAAAGGGGAGGGAGGGATAGGGGGGAGAAGGGGGGGATAGATTGGAGAAAGGGGGGGATAGGGTGGAGAAAGAGGGGGGGGAGGATAGGGGGGAGAAAGGGGGGTGAGGGATAGGGGGGAGAAAGGGGGAGAGAGATAGGGTGAATTAAAGGGGGGGGAGGATAAGGGATAGAGGGGAGGGGAGAGGGGATAAAGGGGAAGGGGAGGAGGGTGGAAAGGGAGACTGAGGGAGAACGGATGAAGGGAAGACGAAGAGGATGGAGAAGGAAGAAGAGGGAAGAGAGGGAGAAAGAGTGAAGAAGGGGAGGGGAACGCGAAGAGGGAGAAGGGGAGAGGAGAAGAAAGGTGAGAGAAGGAATGGGGAAGAAAAGAAGAATTTCGACTCAACAGAGAGCGAATATTATGCGAATTCTTTTTATTTATATCTATTCTCATTTTTTCTTCTCTCTATTACTCTTTTCTCCTATTCATTCTTCTTCTTCTTCTTCTTCCCTTCAAATGACGTGGGGAGAAAAGGGGAAACAGTCTCGAATAGAAAAGAAAGAGGAGACAGAAAAGAAATTCGCAAAGTCTTGAAAACAGAGATTAATGTTTCCCCAAGACGTTACGGCGAATATTGGATGAAGGAAGGCGAAAAGAGAGAGGAAGAGAGAGAAAAAGGGAACAATTACAAGGATGAGAGTCGGAGGGAGGGGAGGAGACAGATAAACAAGATAAACAAACAGAAATAAACAACGAGAGAGTGGACGATATATACGTATACATATACGTACATACTCTCTCTCACACACACACACACACACTAACACATACATGCATATAAACTTACAGTCATAGGGAGATACATAGATATGTAAATACAGAGAGAGAGAGAGAGAGAGAGAGAGAGAGAGAGAGAGAGAGAGAGAGAGAGAGAGAGAGAGAGAGAGAGAGAGAGAGAGAGAGAGAGAGAGAGAGAGAGAGAGAGAGAGAGAGAGAGAGAGAGAGAGAGAGAGAGAGAGAGAGAGAGAGAGAATACAGAGAGAGAAAAAGAGAGAGAGAGAGAGAGAGAGAGAGACAGACAGACAGAGACAGACAGAGACAGAGACACAAAGACAGAGACAGAAACGAAAAGACAGAGACAAAAACAAAGACAAACAAAAACAAAGACAGAAACAAAAACAAAGACAGAAACAAAGACAGAGACAGAAACAAAAACAGATAAACAGAGAAGATGTAGAGATCCTATAGATTTATGCCACGACACAGTTTGTCTTCAGGATGAATATTGTCAAAGGTGAAGGATGTCTCAGCGAGGCGTTCGTCGATCGCGGACCCGAAACCGCCATGCTGTGCGAGCTGGCAGGCATGAGTAATGGCTTGTCATCTATATTTATGCATGTGTGTGTGTGTGTGTGTGTGTGTGTGTGTGTGTGTGTGTGTGTGTGTGTGTGTGTGTGTGTGTGTGTGTGTGTGTGTGTGTGTGTGTGTCCTGAGGTATATCTGTGCGTGTGTGTGTGCTGAGGTATATTTGTGTGTGTGTATGCTGAGGGATATCTGTGTGTGTGTGTGTGTGTGTATGCGTGTGTGTGTGTGTGTGCTGAAGGATATGTGTGTGTGTGTGTCTGTCATTGTATGACGTTGCTGTTTGTTTTGTTGTTTTGTTTGTTTGATGTTATCTGTGTGGTGATGACTGATATGTTGTGTGTGTGTGTGTGTGTGTGTGTGTGTGTGTGTAGATGCATGTGTTGAGGAATACATATATGTGTGTGCGTTTTTAAGCAAGATACATGAACACACAGATATAAAACTACGCGTAGATTCGCAACATTAATAAACTTGAACTCACACAAAAGTTGAATGGAGAGTCATCCACCATCATTATTTTTCTCTTTATTATCATTGTTGTTGTTGTTGTTGCTATTTAGCTGTTGCTGTTGCTGTTGTTGTTACTTGTTATTTGTTTGTTATCGTTGTTATTACTATTTTCATGATTATGATCTTTATTATCATCATCCCCAGTACTATCATTATTATTATTATTATCATTATTATCATTGATATAATTATACATTTTTTCTTTTTATAATAATAATAATGATAATAATAATAATAATAATAATAATAATAATAATAATAATAATAATAATAATAATAATAATAATAATAATAATAATAATGAATAATAATAATAATAATAATAATAATAATGATAATAGTAATAATGATAATAATGATAATAATATTGATAATAATAATAACAATAATAATAATAATATTATCATTATATTATTATTATTATTATTATTATTATTATTATTATTATTATTATTATCATTATTACCATCATTTTTATTAACATCATTTTTATTAACATCATTATTACTATGATTATTATCATTATCATTATCATTATTATTATTTTTCATATTATCATTACAATTAGTATTAATATTGCTATTATTATTATTGTCATTACTATTATCGTTTTATTATTATTATTATTATTATTATTATTATTATTATTATTATTATTATTATTATCATTATCGTTATCATTATTATCAGTATCATTATCATTGCTATTGTTATCATTATCACTATCATTATTATCAGTATCACTGTCATTGTTTTTCTTATTATTATTATCACTAGTATTCGCGATAGTATTAATATTACTATTATTATTATCATCATTACTATCATCGCTATCATTATTATAATTACCATTTATTATCATTTTAATTATTGTCTTTACTATCATCATTAATATCATTACTGTTATCATCATCATTATTATTATTATCATTATTGTTAATATTATTATCATACATATTTCTATAGCTATCATTATTACCATTACCATCAGTAGTAGATTTATCTTCTTTAGTATTATCATTAATATGCTATTGCTATTATCATCATCATTATTGTCATTATCATTATTACCATTATTATCATTAGCAGATATCTGTAGTAGCGGAAGTATCATTATTATTATCATTATTATCATTATTATTATTATTATCATTATCATCATTGTTATTATTATTATTAATGGTATTATTATTGTTACTATTGTCATTACTATTACCATTATCATTGTTTTAATCATTATTATTATTAGTAGTAATATCAATATTATCATCAGTATAGTTACTAGTGATGTTACTTTTGCTATTCTTATTATCATCGCTATAATTACGTTTACTCTTTCTCTTTTTCTTGTTTAGTTGTCGCTAATGATGCCATTAATACCAAAAATCATAATCGTCATTATTGTCATGGTCATCATTATCATCACGAAGATTTCGTACTAATACCAACTTATTTAATAAACCTGTAAGTTTCTTTTCCCCTTAACAAACACGCCCCGAGCCGTCTCAATTCTGCTGATTAACCCTTATCCCCTGAACGATTTCATTTTTGCATCTGCATTTCCAGCTTTAAAAAACGAAAACAAAAAAAAAAAAGAAAAAAGAGAGAGAGAAAAAAATGAAGTCCTACATTAACCCTCCCCTTTTTCCTTTGACTTCTCGTGCAAGTGAAAAGAAAAAGAAATGCAGTTGCACGCGGAGACCCCA
>NC_051387.1:14011509-14016509 GCF_015228065.2 Penaeus monodon
TTGTCTGTCTATTAGCTATCTATTTCTCTTTTATTATCTTTTTTATCTCTCTCATCCTCTCTATGTATCTATTATCAAAAAAAAAAACCCTTCCCCTCTCCTCTCACTCCAAAATTTCGCGGAAAAAGGTCACAACTCGATTCGAAATTATATTTTCCTTTTCTTCTCTCTCTCTCTAATCTGCAGATAGACATACATGTGTGTGGTGTGTATAATTTTTTAATTTAATATATATATATATAATAATATATAATATTTATATATATATATATATAATATATATATATATACTATATTATTAATGCATAATTATTTTTTTTTCTTTTTTTTCCTTTCTCTCTCTCTCTCTCTCTCTTCTCTCCCTCTCTCTCTCTCTCTCTCTCTCTCTCTCTCTCTCTCTCTCTCTCTCTCTCTCTCTTCAAAATATACAAAAAAATAAAAAAAAATAAACCCATACGGGTTCAGACTTTTTATGTTTCTTTAAAAAAAAAAACTAAGATAAAAATTACCTCTATGCCCCAAAAGGTCTATCTTTCGCTGTATATGTTGGCGCTCCCGAAAGCCATTTGTAGAAGATTTTGTCGCTTTATTATCTTGCCGAAGTTTTTTTTTATTACCCCTTTTTTATTTTCTGAAAGTCTGCAGGCAAGTAGCTTTGCTTTCACTCGTGCAAATATATGATTTTGCTTTTTTAGAGCTCGCGTTTTAAAAAAAAAGAACACCCCAAGACTCAATAACTCGATCCTAAGTATTGACTTTTGAGAGAAAAGAGGTTTTCCAAGAATCAAAGCGTGTATATAAAATTTTGTTATAAACATCACTTTTTTTTTTCCGAAGTTCATGCTGTTTACACATTCGACTTGCAAAATTTTGGCAATTTTAAATCAAATAATTAGTTTTGTGCATGAGATGAAAGGGACAAAGCGTTTCCGTAAATTTGCATGATAAAAAAAAAAATATATTATTTTTCCCCTGATAAAAAACATTATCAGTCCGTTGTTATTTTATATTGTTTTTATTATTATTATTATTTTATCATAGTATCATTATTATTACTATTATTATCACTTTTTATTCTTATTGCATTACCCCCTTTATTTTGTTTTACTTTTATTGTTATTTTTAGTTGTTGTATTGTTGTTTTTATTAATTTTGTTTTTGTTGCTATTATTATCTTTTTATTTATTATTATTTTATTTTATTATTTTTTATTATTATTATTTTTTATTTTTATTATTATTTTTATTTTTAATATTTACTTATCAGCACTATCACGTTAATTTATTTTATCATTATTCTTATTTTTCTTATTTTTTCCATCATCATCATTTCATTATTTTTATTTTATTATTTTTTATTATCATTTTTATTTTATCATTTTTGTTTTTGTTATTTTATTTATTATTATTATTATTATTTTTATTATTATTTTTTTTTATTATTATATTATTTTTAATTTTATTATTATCATTATTATTATTATTATCTTTATTTTACTCTTTTTATCACTTTTATTAGGGTTAAATTGTATTTTATTTTATCATATTATTATTAATTATCATTATTACTATTATCATTATCACTTTTACTTTGTTATTATTATTATTTTTTATTATTATTATATTTTTATTATTATATTATAATATCTTTATTATTATTTTATTATTTATTATTATTATTATTTTATTAAAATTTATTATTATTTTATTTTTATTATTATTATTGTGTTGTTGCTTTTGCTTTATATCGTAAAACATTTTAATTGAATTTATATTATCACCAGTGTCCCATTATTTCCCTTATCATTCATCTTTATCTTTTGTTAATCATAATGATCATTTCAATTCTTCACCATTTATCATTATCAACTATTGTTATTAGTGTTATTATAATCATCATAATCATCACACTCATTATCATCCACATCATATTAATATTTTTAATCTCTATCAGCATCAACTTCATTTTATCATTAAATTTACAAAGATATAAAGAAAGGAAATTAGCAATAAAAATTATAATAATAATAATAATGATAATAATAATAAAAGCATTATGTCTGTAATAAAAGCAAAAACAAAACTGATCAACTGTTAATAAACGTATTAATCTGAAAGCTATTTATGAATTTCCTGATCAAAGTTGGAACGAAATTGTCACATCATTACTCAGTTAGTTGATGTAACAGAATTTCATGGCTTTTCATACAAAAACTGTCTCTCTTTTTCCCCTTTTTCCCCTTTTCCCCTCTTTCTTCCCCCTCTCTCCCTTTCTCTTCTCTCTCTCTCTCCTTTTCTCTCTTCTCTTCTCTCTTTCCCCCTCTCCCCTCTCTCCCCTCTCTCTCTCTTTTCTTCTCTCCCCTCCTCTCTCTCCCCTCTTTTTTTCCTCTCTCTCAACCACACCACACATACACACACAAAACCGCACACACCCCCCACACACACACACACCCACACACACACACCCCACACCACACAACACATATAATACCACCACACAACCCACACACACACACCACACCACCACACACATGCACACACCACACACACAGCACACACACCCCACACCCACCACCACACACCACCCAACCCCCCCCCCCCCCACACACCACAAAGACATTTGGGGAAAAGGAGAGAAAAGACAGACAGCAGACAATAGACGAAAAACGTGATAAGACGACAGATTGACGAGGCAGCCAAGAGACAGCAGACAATGACAAAAGGGAGATTAAAAAACAGCAAACAACATATAGCCAAAAGACAGAGAATGACAGGAGGCAGAGAGGCAGATGGGACAGATACACAAAGGCTGAGGAAAGACAGACAGAAACCCTGAATCCCAAATATATTACCACCAAAAAAACACGGGAAATTTAAGGCAAATGCAGCTTAAGAAGATTGTATCCCGAAGTGTGTGCAACTGCCGAAACACAGGGTAAGGTTATTATAGATTAGATAAATTTTTTTATGTTCGACTTCATTTCTTGTAGCCTTTCGTCCGCTTGTTTGATAAAGACGTTTTTTTAGTTTTCAAAAGTTTTAAACGCATCTAACTTCACTGACCCAGGTTTTGCTCGTAAATGTATACTACAGTGTTCGTAAACTATATACAATACTTATACTTCACTTTACAGAGACTCTAGTTTTTCCCCTTTTTAACGAGGTTTTATATCTATTTCATATTTTTTTTCTTCATTAAATGTATTTTTTTTTATCACTAACACACCAAACAAACAAAAAAAAACACCACAATTAACAAATTTTTTTTTAGTAATATAACAACTATTTTATTTATTTTTATATATATTATAATTGTTGTTTTTTTTTTTTTTTTGTTTTTTTTTTTTTTTTATTATTTTTAATAAAAATAATAATAATAAAAAGTAGAAGAACCAAATAAAGAATCTAATAATAACAACAATATGAAAAAATGATGAAATAGAAACATCAATAGCATTGTACTATTACTAAAATAAAAATTATATCAATAATATGAGGGTAACGATCTTATTAATAATATTGAAAATAATGATTAAGGATGATGATAGTGATGAAACATGACGATGTAAAAAGAAAAAAAATTTTAAAAAAAAAAAAATAGATTTATACCTCATTTAAAAAGTAAAAAACTAGATTCCTGTAAAGGTAAGTATAAGTATATGTATATTTTTTTACGAACACTGTAGTATACTTTTACGCTGCTAACCACTCGGGTCGTGAATTATAGATGCTTTAAAACTACATTTGAAAACTAATAACGTATTTTTACTCGAAAAAGCGGACGAAATGGCTACAAAAAATAAGCTCAAACATGATAATAATTTTATCTAATCTTATAATAACCTTATCCCTTGTTTTGGGCGGTTGCACACACTTCGGGATAAAATCTTCTTAAAGCTGCTTTCCCTTAAACTTCGTGTTTTTTTGGTGTGAAATTTAAGTTTGGGATTCATGGTTTTCTGTCTGTCTTTTCCAGCCTCTTGTGTTCGTCTCCTGTCTGCCTCTCTCCTACCTGTCATTCTCTGTTTTTCGGGCTATATGTCTTTTTGCTGTCTTTAATCTCCCTTCTGTTACTTCGTCTGCTCTTGGTTGCCTCTGCAATCTGTCTGTCTCTACCCTGTTTCTCTGTCTATTTTCGTCTTCTGTCTTTTTCTCTACCTTTCCCCCCAGTCTTTGGTGTTTGGGGGGGGGGGGTATGTGTGTGTGTGTGCGTGCTGCGTGTGTGGGGTGTGGGGGTGTGGGTGTTGTGTGGTGTGTGTGTGTGTGTGTGTTTTTGGTGTGTGTGTGGTGTGTGTGTATGTATATTGTATGTGGTGTGTGTGTGTTGTGTGTGTGTGTGTGTTGTGTTTGTGTGTGTGTGTTGCGTGTGTGTGTTGTAGGTTGTGTGTGTGTAGAGAGAGAGAAAAAAAGGAGGAGAGAGGAGGGAGAGAGAGAGAGAGGAGAGAGAGAGAGAGAGAGAGAGAGAGAAGAGGGAGAGAGAGAGAGGGAAGAGAGGAGAAAGGGGAAGAGGGGGGAAAGAAAGAGGAGAAAAAAAAAAAAGGGGAAAAGGGACGCCTTGTATGAAACAGCCATAAAATTCTGTTACATCAACTAATGGTAATGATGTAAATTCTTTCCCAAACTTTGATCGGAAATTCTAATCTTTCAATTAAACGTTTATTACAGTGATCAGTTTGTTTTGCTTTTTTACAGAATAATGCTTTTTTATTATTACTTTATTATTAATTATAATTTTATTGTAATTTTCCTTTCTTTATATCTTGTAATTTAATGATAAAATGAAGTTGAGCTGTAGAAAAAAATTTTAAATAGGGTTGGATGAAATGATGTGATATTAGATGATTATAATAACACAAATAAAAATAGTTGATAAGATAAATGGTGAAGAAAATGAAAGATCATGAGATAAAAATGATAAGATGATAATGATAAGGAAGTAAAAGGGACACTGGTGTAATAATAGTAATTCATTATTTAAAAATTTTTACGAAAATACAACAG
>NC_051387.1:14029951-14034951 GCF_015228065.2 Penaeus monodon
TTATTTTTTCTATCATTAAATCGTTATTGTTACTATCACTGTCATCATCATCCTTAATATCATTATTATCAATATTATTAATAAGATCGTTACCATCATAGTTATTGTTATCATAATTTTTATTTTTAGTAATAGTAACAATGCTATTGATGTTACTATTACTATCCTTATTATCATATTGTTGTTATTATTATGATTCTTATTATTATGATTCTTCTACTTTTTATTATTATTATTATTATTTATTATATATTATATATACACTTATACACACACACACACACACACACACACACCACACACACACACACACAACACACACACCACACACATATTATATATATATATATATATATAATATAGTTTGATGTATATATAGTATATATATATATATATATATATATATATATATATATATATATATATATATATATATTATATTATATATATATATATATTATATATATATATATATTACTGATATAATTATTGAGACCAGCAACAAATATTGTGCTTTTCATTTCTTTGAGTTCTGTACGCTATATACAATAAAAGGATAATATCTGCTTATAATTTTGGATAGATTATTCTCTATAGTATTTAGAATGTATTAAATTAGTTAAAAAAAAATTATAAACCAAATTTCAGTTAGAAGTTGAAGTTTATCTCCAAGAAACGTCTCTAAGCCAACGGGAAAATAGCCAAGGGAGTGGGTGTTTCCAAACTTCCTGTTGCCAAATTGAAAAAAAAGACTTGATAATTTGGAAAACTATGAACCCAATCGAAGAGGAAAGTGTGGAAGAAATCTGCCTCCTCCCAGACGGGACAGAATGCTTGTAAATATAGTTAAATGGGCTCGTTCAAAGTCTTCCAAGCAACGGGCGAAAGAATGGAAGAACTATGACGTCGAGTGTAAACCCTATACAGTCAGAAAAGAGTTAAATGAGATGAGATACCTTGCATGCAGGCCAACTAAGGTGCCAAGACTAACCATGAGGGGGAAATGGCTGGCCTGGGCGAAGGCTCACAAGGATTGAACATCAGGGGATCGGGAAAAGATATATCTCACTTAAATCTTCCCTCTGACTACGTTTCTAGGTGATTCGAACATAATATAGCGAAATACATATGCATACGTGAAAAAATATATGTGTTAGTTACAAACTTATATCTAATATGATGTTCATGTATGTTTCAAAATCGGTGATGTTGGAGATGGAGTTCAAGGGGGTTTTACTTGACTGTTCCAGCCATCTCGTAACTTCTATTGTAATTTTCATTTGCTGGTTTGTTTAGTCTACGGCAGGAACACTAATGGACAGACGAAAATTTGTTAGAAGGACCACCCCGACTGCCAGAGAGCACAAGTAAAATTCCTTACCAAGGTGATGGTGTGGTCTGCGATCTCGGTCAAAGGTCCTGGAAGATTTAGAGATTGTAAATGTAATCTAAATCAAGTTGGATATCGTGACGTCATTGATAGACGTCTTTTGTTCCAGCTTCGTGAGTGGTTCTCAGATGATGACTGCATTTTAGCCAAAAATGTTTAAAACCCATTTGGAATGATCATGGATTTAGAGTGCTTAGTTGGCCTGGAAACAGGCCAGATTTAATTCCTATTGAATGTTTATAGAAAAGGCATGGAAGTTGAGATAAGCCAATTAGAATGCAATAACAAAGTTGGGTTAATTGAACGATTGATAAAGGTATGGGAATCATGGAAAAGACCCTCCGGTGCATTTGAGACATGTCAAGACGTGTTGCTGCAGTGGTAAAGGCTAAGGCTTGACATTTTGGTCACTAATATCATGTTTTTAATAATATATACAAATAAAATTAGTAAATGATAAGTTGCTTTTGAGATATATATCCAACGAAAAATTATTGAAACCGCCGATGATCTCAATAACCATGCCATTACTGTATATAAATGTATATATGCATCAACAAGCAAAGACTACTGTCATTATCAGTGTCACATAACTTTGAGTGCGTTCATTATTGGCGTCTATGCCTGTGATTCCTTCCCAAAGGAGAAGAAAGGGGCAATATGCTGCCATTTCCAAGCTTCAGCCAAAACCTTCTTCGTCTTGGAAAAAGAGAACAGTTATCACATTATCAAAACCAGCCTTATAGACTTCGAACAATAACAAAAAAAAAAAAAAATCTAAACCACTAGAAAAAAAACAAACAAAAAAAAGATGGACACGTGGCAGCCATCCAACGAAGAAACATCTCAAACAAAAAAAAAAAAAAAAAAAAACAACAAAACAAAAGGGGGGGGGAGAACAACAGAGAAGTCCAGCTGAGATCAAAAACGCACACCTAATCCTAAAACACAAAAGACCAGAACGAATTAGATTCCAAACTAGCCATACTCCCTTTTCTAAATTCTCCTACATTCCATCCTTCTCCTCCTCCACCCCCATCTTCCTCCGTCCCTCTCTCACTATCTATCTATCTATCTATCTAACTCTTTCCCTTTTCACCTCATCTACCCACTCGCACGGCCCGCTATCCCAGACCTCATTTAACTGAAGTATGATTACCCCGTTTTATTCGGTTTACATTTTTACCTTCTTCTTTGATTGCCAGGAAGGTCATCTCACTATCTTCTTCTTAATGCCCCGCCCACGGACGCAATTGCGCTTAACAGCTGCTAATGACCTTCTCATCTCCCTCGCTGATCGTGTTAGCCTCAGTTGCTTGTGCTTTGTGCTGATTCGTACAAAGCTAGGTTTCTGTTAATGAAGTTTGGAGGTCATCAGCATTGTTGTTGGTATTGCCTCATCATCATCACCGTCATCGTCATTATCGTCATCATCGCCATCGTCATAATCGTCATCATCATCGACGTTTCTCATTATCTCATCGTCAAATCGTCATCAGTCATCATAGTCATCATCGACATCGTCATTATCGTCATCATCATCACCATCATCATCGTCACCGTCATTATCATCATCATCATCGTCATTATCGCCATCGCCATCATCGTCATCCCCCTTGGCATCGTCACGTCATCGTCAATATCACTAAATATTTTACTCATACACTGGTCGCAGACATAACATAAGATTACTATTGCTTAAGATATAAAACATGTACATGTACACAGACCGCCACACACACACAATCACACACGAACATACTCAAAGTAATGATGATTCTGTGACTAGCAGAGTGACATTGTAATGACAATAGCTGTGACAAATAGCTATTCTAATTCATTTGTAAATAATGGAGAAACCGATAACAGAGTTATGATTAACGATCTCATAATCTCTATCAATAATAATTACATAAAACAGAATATTAATGGTAGTGCATTTCAACTTCTTTTTTTTTCTCTCTCTCTCAATAATAATGCAAAATAATAAGAATCAAAAAGATAAATATTTCATTTCTTTTTTTTTCTCTCTCTCTTTTCCTTTACTGCATCTTACACGAAACGTGTTGGAAAAGAAATGATGTTTCGTCGCAGCGCACTCTTTGCAACAGCCGTCAACAGTGCCATGTTGCAGGCCATTTCGCTTGCCATTCCGTGACCATAATGGCTCGCTGGTTGCTCGGAGATAGCCTGGCGGTGATGAGAGAGGGGGGGCGTGGCCTTGTTTTTTGTGTGTTTTTGTTTCGTTTTGTTGTATGTGTATGTGTGTGGGGGGGGGGGGAGGGGGCTGATTTGGTGATTGTGTGTGTGTTTGTGTGTGTTTGTATGTGTTTGTGTGAATGTGTGTGTGTTTGTGTGTGTGTGTGTGTGTGTGTGTGTGTGTGTGTGTGTGTGTGTGTGTGTGTGTGTGTGTGTGTGTGTGTTCTTTTCGTTATATCCATTATGCTTTGACTTTAACATCATTCTTTAATTTCATTCGTTTGTTTTTAAATTTTCTTAGTCCTCTTCCCCAACCATTATTTCCACTTTTATTCATGTATCTTTCCACCTTATTCCCACACTCTAATTCGTCTCCCTCTTTCCCCCAATTTATCAAAATCCCTTTCTTGAAGACAACACAACACCTGCGAACACATAACTGCTTGAATTAACTACATTCGGGATAAAATCGCATATATATTCAAGTGTCTAATATCTCCTATCTTAACCTCGGAGTCTGCTCTTCCTTCAAACTTTGCCCTAATGACTTGAAGCACAAGATTTTGGATTCCTTTGGCCAGATGAGTAAGTCTGACCTCGAGGCTTAACTTCTGCAGTCTCTTTGACTTCTCGGCTCGACACTCAACTTCGGCTTTTGGGAAAGGAGGAGGAAGTTCGAGTCTTGCTGTTCCCGTTGACTTGGCTTCGGTCTGGGTCATGTCGTTTTCGGTCTGGGTCATGTCGTCTTTGGAATGAGTCATGTCGTCTTCGGTCTGAGTCATGTCGTTTTTCGGTCTGAGTCATGTCGTTTTCGGTCTGGGCCATGTCGTCTTTGGAATGAGTCATGTCGTCTTCGGTCTAGTCCTAATCTTGGGTCTCGGTCATGTCACCTTCGGTCTCGGTTTAAGTCATGTCGCCTTTGGTATGTGTCGTGTGTTTTTTTTGGTCTAAGTCATGTCGCCTTCGGTCTCGGTCATATCCTCTTTGGTCTTGGTCATGTCACCTTCGGTCTCGTCCCTATTCTCGGTCTCGGTCATATCATCTTCGGTCTCGGTCGTGTCGCCTTCGGTCTTGTCACATTCCCATAAGGAAGGAAGGGCACGTGACTCGCTTCGGTCCCTTCGATCACCTCGGTCTCGTCAGCTTCCCTAATCCTCCCATCTTTAATTTTTTTTTTTAGTTTTATTGACTTTTGACATCTTCGGTTCCGTTGGTCCTTCCATCTTTTATTCTTAGAGTTTCGTCTTCTGGTCTTCGCAGTTTTTCTCCTTTATTTTTCATTTTAGTTTCTTACTGACTTTTGACTTCATTGGTTTCATCGACTTGTACGCGGTCTGTTGTCTTCGCTTTCTCTCTATTTCTCTCTCTCTCTCTCTCTCTCCTTCTCTCTCTCTCTCTCTCTCTCTCTCTC
>NC_051387.1:14037451-14049951 GCF_015228065.2 Penaeus monodon
CTTGTCACGAGCGCCGGTCACAGAATCGATGCGCGAATTGGGCCTCGGAATAAATGCTTTTTTTTTCCGTCTCCTTGTGTCAGTTCGCCTCGAGAGAACACGGAGAGGTTTTCCTTCCTTTAGTAATAAAAGATCTGAGAAAACCGGCAACGTCTTTGTGGGGGGGGGGAGAAAGTTCACTCTGAAGTGAAGAAGTGAGGTGATGATGACGCGTCTCTACCCGCAAAGAACCGAGCCTTAAGATGACTTCCATGCATCTCAGGTTGAAGTGCCATGCGATCGCCATGTAAGGTCAGGTCAGCGGCCGCCCTCTGAAGCGACCATGTGCCTTGAGCCTTGGAGATGAAAAGAGGATTGATGACTTCATCGTGTGTGCGTGTGTGCGTGTGCGTGTGTGTGTGTGTGTGTGTGTGTGTGTGTGTGTGTGTGTGTGTGTGTGTGTGTGTGTGTGTGTGTATGTGTTCGTGTATGTATGTATGCGTGTTCATCTCTGTGTGTGTCGAATAAGAGTTTTGGGCACGTTTATATACAAATACGCATACGTGTATACTAAAAACACACATACAAGACCTACCCTCCCCCCCCAACTCCCGTATCAACCGCCAGCACTGATTTCCCCGTATCTCGCCTCCAGCCTGGCTCTCACCCACGGCGACCTTGCACCCCCGTGCCCAGCCGCTGATAAAATCCAGCGTCAATGACCCGTCGACCTAACCTGGAAATAAACTCGCCGATGGTTATGAAGCGAACTGAAACGAACCACGGAGCGAAACGGACCACGGAGCGAAGCGAACCACGGAGCGAAGCGAATCACGGAGCGAAACGGACCACGGAGCGAAACGGAACCACGGAGCGAAACGAATCGCGAGCCAAACTGAAACGAAGGGAGAAAGAGAGAGAAATATATGAATTTCCAATAGCAGAAATAGCAGAGATGGAAGCATAAACTGCTCTTCTTTACAACCTTGTATTTCCCTATTTCTTTCTCTCTCTCTTTTCGGTTTTCTCCGTTGCTCCATTTTCGTTGTTCATGGTGCTGTAAATATTGTCATTGCTGTTGATGTTATTGTTGTTGGTTATTATTATTATTGTTATTACTGCTGCTAACTTTATTGTTATTATCATCATTATTGTTTTTCTTTCTATAAAAATTATATCATCCTTTTCATTATCGATGTTTTCAGTCTTTATACTATTATTGTTGATGCTATTTTCATCACAATATCATCATCATAATCATCAGCATCATTATCATAATCATTATCATAATCATCATCATCATCATCATCACCATTGCTCCCATAACAGTTGCTATTACCATCATCATACCAATCTCTTCACACTGTATCTTCCTATAGGATTATAAACCGACTTCCTGACACCCGCTATACTATCGTATTATCTTAATATCATCATATCTTATCTATCAACATCAACCTTGAGAGATTAACCAAAGGAAAAATACTAAGAACCTGTTTTATTTCATATTCACCTACGTCAACAGGAATAACATATCTAAACAACATTCCTACAATCTCCACATAATATTTGTGTTTACGGACATGACATATGCTAATAATACCTTTAGCTTTCATCATTATCTTCAAACCTACACATACTTAATATAGGCTAAATTCCTGTATCTCGCAAACACGTTTTATCTAAATCCCACGCAGACTACTTCAGAAAACCTTAGATGGATTTCCAGTAGTGTAAAATACTAAGAACCTTGGTTTTATTTTTTATTTGCTACTGTTACAGGGCTGAGTTATCTTGTAAATTATCTTTATTTCTTCATTCCAAAAGTTTTTTCTCTTGCGTGTGTGTGTGTGCTTCTAATATTTTTTCCTTTTTTCTCTTTTTCTCCTCCTCTCTCCTATATAGCTAAATTCCTGTCAGTCTTCCAACACTTTTTTGTCTCAACTCCCTCCAACTCTTCAAACCTTATGGGTTACCTGTGCTTTCTCTCGTTTCATGTTTTTATTTCACTCTTGTTCTCTTTCTGTGTTATTGTTTTGCCTATTCAGGGTTCTCTGTTCATTTCTGTTTTCATCGTTCTTCTTTTCGTTTTTTTTATTCATTGTTTTCTCTGAATGATTTCTTAACTGTTCTTTCTCTTCTTTCTCTTCTCTTTTCTCCTCTTTCTTTCTTTCTCTTTATCTCTCTCTCTCTCTCTCTCTCTCTCTCTCTCTCTCTCTCTCTCTCTCTCTCTCTCTCTCTCTCTCTCTCTCTCTCTCTCTCTCTCTCTCTCTCTCCATATATAATACATTTATTATATAATTATATATATCCTATATTAGCTGTAGTAGTATTTCTTGTTGTTGTTGTAGCAACAGTTGTAGTAATCGTAGAAGTAGTAAACATTATTATCACCGTCATTATCAGTGTCTGTTTTTATCCTCATTATTCCTATCATGAATTATCGGCATCATTAATATCATTACTGTGACCATTACCATGAGCTCGCTATTTCGAAATCATTGTCAACACCATCGCCATGTTCTTCAAAGACGCACAGAAAAAAAGTCATGAAAATTTGATACCGTATAATATTGCAAGAATTTGGCAAATCATACCATAAAAGGAAGTGAAATCTCATGTCTCTATCATGTTGATCAACAGATCTTGTTTTTGTTATTCAAATGCAAGACAGGGGAAGAGGAGAGAAAAAGAGATAGATAGATAGATAGAGAGAGAGAGAGAAGAGAGAGAGAGAGCTAGGGTGGTGGAAGGAGGAAGTAGGAGGGAGTGAGAGAAGGAAGGAGGGAAGGATAGAGATAGAGAGAAAGAAAGAGAAGGTCGGGGGGGAGAGACTGGGAGAGAAAGAAAGAGAAAGAAGGAAAAGACAGAGACAGAGAGAGAGGGGAAAAGAGAGAGAGAGGGAAAAAAAACAGACAGACAGACAGGTAGACCGAGAATACGAGGTGGGTGAACGGATAAATGAATGAAAGGGAGAAGGCGAAGAGGAAGAGAAGGGGGAAGAAGAGAAGAACAGGGAGAAAGAGAATGGGAGGGAGGAAGGAGGACAAGAGAAACAGAGGCGGGGGGGGGGGGGGAGATGGCGGGAAGAAAAAAGGTAAAAAAAAAACAAAAAAAACACGAAACATGGAAATACAAATGCAAGAAACTCCACAAACACACAGAGAAAGAAAGAGATAAAGAAACACAGACAAGAGACGAAATACAGAATGAAAGACAAACAGAGAAGCGAGGAGAAAAAAAGGCAGATAAAGCGAATAACAAAAACAGAGAACAAGAGGAGAACTAAAAAAGAAAAAGAAAAAAAATGATGATAACAGAGAGAAAGAACACCAGGTGACTAAAAAAAAAAAAAAAAAAAGAAAAAAAAATCTTGTCGAGACTCACTTGAACATTTACACTTTTATGCTCCAGGAAAATTACCTACAGTTTTTTTCTTTTCTTTCTTTTTAGCTTCTCTATCTTCTTTCTCTCTCTCTCTCTCTCTTTCTCCTTTTTTGGGGGTCCTGTTTCTCGTTCTTCTCTCCTCTTCCAGTTCCTGAATTTATTGTTTCTCCCTTTCTCTATTCCATCTTTTATTTTCTTTTTACATTTTTTTAGATCAAAAGACTTCTCTCTTTTCCTTTCTATTCTTCTTTGCTTCTGGTTTTCTCTGTTGTTCACTCTCTTTCTCCTATTCTTCGTCCTCTTTCGCTTTTCTCTTTTCTCTCCTTTTCTTACATGTTTTTTTCTTTTGCCTTCTCTCTCTCTCTCTTTCTCTCTCTCATTCTCTCTCCGTCTGTCTTCTCTCTCTCTCTCTCTCTCTCTCTCTCTCTCTCTCTCTCTCTCTCTCGCTCTCTCTGTCTGTCTGTCTGTCTGTCTGTCTGTCTGTCTTCTCTCTCTCTCTCTCTTTCTTTTCTCTCTCCTGCTCTCCTTCCCCTTCCTCTCTCCTTCCTCCTCTCCTCCCTTCCTTCCCATCCTCCTTCTTCCCTCCCTCTCTTTCTCTCTCCTCCTCCTCCTCCTCCATATCTTCCAGGGACTCTGTGAAACTCAGCGAGTGTACGTTCAATAAAGCCTAGTTAGCTGGCAAAAATAGGCAGCTTTTATCACGCGTGTCTCGGGGTGGGGGGGCGGGGGTGGGGGGGGGGGCGGATGAGTGTGGTTTATGTCTCAATTTAAGGACACGCCTTTCTACCCGTGTTTTGTTCCTTTCTCTCTTTCTTGGTTTATTCATCCTTCTCTCTTCGTTTTTTTTTCTTGTGTGTGTGCATATGTGTATGTATGTATGTGCGTGTATATATATATGTATGTATATATATACATATATGTATATATATATATATATAATATATATATATATATATATATATGTATATATTTATATGTATAAGTATATATATATATATATATATATATATATATATATGTAGTATATATATATATATATATATATATATATATATATATATATATATATATATATATATATATATATATATATGCTATTATATACATATATATATATACCATCTATATATATATATATTATATACATACATATATATTATATATATGTGTGTGTGTGTTTATGTTTGCTTCTTTTTCTCTGCATCTCTCTCTCTCTCTCTCTCTCTCTCTCTCTCTCTCTCTCTCTCTCTCTCTCTCTCTCTCTCTCTCTTCTTCTCTTTTCTCTTTCTCTCTCTCTCTCTCTTTCTCCCCCTTCCTTGGGGGGGTTTTTGGGGGGGGGGGGGGTTTTTATTTTGTGGTTTTTTTTTTTTTTTTTTTTGTTTTCAAATTTTTAATTTTTTTTTTTTTGAGTTTATCTCCCCTTTTTTTTTTTTGTTTTTTTTTTTTAATTTTTTTAAAATTAATTTTTTTTTTTGTTTTTGGTTTTTTCTTTTTCAAAATTTTTTATTTTTTTATTTTCTTTTATATTTTTATATATATATAAAAATATTTTATTTTTATATATTTTTATATTTTATATAAAATAATATAAATTAAAAATTTACCAATATTTTATTTTTAATTTTATATATATAAATAAAATATATTTATATATATAAAATTATTAATATTATATATATTTTATATATTTATATATATACTAAACTATATTAAAAAAAAAATTATATCTAATATAATATATATTTATTATATTATTTTTTATTTTAAACCATTTAAAATATTATATTTTTTATATCTATTATATTATTTTATTTGTTTTTTTTTTTTTATTTTTTCTTTTTTTTTTTTTTTTTTCCCCCCCTTTTTTTTTTTTTTCTGTTTTTTTCTTTTTTCCCCCCCTTTCTTTTTCTTCTTTTTATTTTACCCTTTTTTTTCTTTTTTTTTTTCCTTTTCCCCCCCTTTTTTTTTTTTATTTTTTTTTCTTGTTTTTTTCTCTGCACCCTCTCTCTCTCTCTCTTTGTCTGTCCCTTCCTCTCCCCTTCTCTCTCTCTCTCTCCCCCTCTCTCTCTTCTCCCCTCTCTCTCCTCTCTCCCCCCCTCTCTCCCTTCTCTCTCTCTCTCTCTCCCCTCCCCCCCCCCTTTTTCCCCCCCCCTTTTTCCCTCCTCCCCCCTTTTCCTTTTTCCCCTCCCTCCCTCTCTCCTCTCTTTTCCTTTTTCTTCCCTCTTTTCTCTCTCTCTCCTCTCCTCTCCCCCTTTTCTTCTCTCTTCTCTCTCCTCTCTCTTTTCCCCCCTTTTCGCTCTCTCCCTCTCTCCTCCTCCCTCTGCCCTCTCTCCGTCTCCCCTCTGCTCTTCCCTCTCTCTGTCTCCCCCCACCCTTCTCTCTCCCCTTCCCCCGTCCCTCTTCTCTCTCTCTCTCTCTCTTTTCCCCCCTCTCTCCCTCTTCTCTCGCCCCTTTCCCTCCCTCCTCTCTCTTTCTCCCCCTCCCCTCTCTCCCCTCTCTCTCTCTCTCTCTCTCTCTCCCCCGCTCTCTCTCTCTCTCTCTCTCTCTCTCTCTCCCCTCTCTTCCTCTCCCCTTCCTCCCCCCTCTCTCGCTCTCCCCTTCCCCCTCCCTCTTTTCTCTCTCTCTCCTCTCTCGCTCCCTTTTCCTCCCTCCCCTCTTTTCCTCCTCTCTCTCTTCTCTCTGCCTCTCTCTCCCCTCCTCCTCTCTCTCTCTCCCTCTTTTTCTTTCCTCTTTCTCTCCCCTTTCCCCTTCCCCCTCTCGCTCTCTCCCTCCTCCCTCCCTCCTCCCCCCTCCTCCCTCCTCCCTCCTCCCTCCCTCCCTCCCCCCCTCTCTCCCCCTCTCTCTCTCCCCCTTCCCCCCTCTTTTCTCCTCTCTCTCTCTCTCCCTTTTCTCTCCTCTCTCCTCCCTCCCTCTCCTCTCCCCTCTCTCTCTCTCTCTCTCTCTCTCCCCCCCTCCCTCGCCCCCCCCCCTCCCCCCCTCCCCCCCTCCCCCCCTTCCTTTATTCCCTCCCCCCCTCTTTTCTTTCCTCTCCCTCTCCCCTCCCTCTCCCTCTAAATCCTCTCCCCTTTTCCTCCCTCTCTCTCCCCTTCTCTCTCTCCTCTCTCTCCCTTTCTCTTCCTCCCTCTCATCCTCTCTCTCCTCTTTTCCCCTTTCCCTCTTCTCTCTCCCCCTTCCCCCCTTTTCCTCTCTCCTCATCCTTCTCTCTCCCCTTTTCCCTCCCCCCCTCCCCCCCCCCTCCCTCCCCCCTCTCTCTCTCTTCTCTCTCTTCTCATCCCCCTCTCTCCTCCTTCTCTCTCTCCCCTCTTCTTTTCCTTTTCTCTCTCCTTCCCTTCCTCCTTCTCCCCTCCTTCTTTTCCTCATTCTCTCTCTTCTCTGGGTCTCTCTCCTCTTTTCCTCTTCTCTCTCCCCTTCTCTCCCCCTCTCTCGCTTCCCCTCTCTCTCCCCCTTCCTCCCCCCCCTTTTCCTCTCCCTCTCTCTCCTCCGTTCTCTCCCCTCCCCCTTCCTCCCTCTCCTTTTCTCTCTCCTCCCTCCCACCCCTCTCTCTTCTCTCTCTCCCCCTCCCCCCCTCCCCCCCCCTCCCTCCCTCCCCCTTCCCTCCTCCCTCCCCCCCTCCTCTCTCTCCTCTTTTCCCCCTCTCCTTCCTCCCCCTCCCCTCTTCCCTCTCTCTGTCTCTGTCTCTCTCGTCTCTTCCCCTTCCCCTCCCTCTTCTCTCTCTCTTTTTCCCCTCTCTTCTCTTTTCTCTCTCTCCCCCTTTCCTCCCTCTCCCCTCTCTCTCTCTCTTCTCTCCCCCTCCCTCTCCCCTCTCCCCCTCTCTCTCTTTTCCTTCCTCCCCTCCCCCCCTCCTCTCTCTCCCTCTCTCCTCATCTCCCTCCCCTCTCTCTCTCCCCCTTTTCTCCCCTTCCCCTCTCTCCCTTTTCCCTTTTCTCTCTCTCTCTCTCTCTCCCCCTTCCCCCTTTTCCCCTCTCGCCCCTCTCTCTCTCTCTTCTTCTCTCCCCTCTCTCCCCTCTCTCTCTTTTCCTCCCTCCCTCCTCCCCCCCCTCCCTCCCTCCCCCCCCCTCCCTTCCCCCCCTCCCCCCCCTCCCCCCCCTCCCTCCCTCCCCCCCCCCTCTCTCTCTCTCACTCTTTTCCTTTCCCTCCCCTCCTCTCTCTTTTTTCTCTCTCCCCTTTTCCTCTCTCTCTTTCCTCTCTCTCTCTTTCCCCTCTTTTTCTTTTCCCCTTCCGATCTTCTCTCTCTCCCTCTCTCTCTCTTCTCTCTCTCCCCTCTCTCCCCTTCCCCCCTCTTTTTTCTCTCTCTCCTTCTCCCTCTCTCTCTCTCCCCCCTCTCTCCCCCTCTCTTCTCTCTCTCTCTCTCTCCCCCTCTCCCCCTCTCTTCTTTTGCTCTCCCCCCTTCTCTCCCTCCTTCCTCCCCTCCCCCCTCTCTCTCTCTCTCCTCTCTCTCTTCTCTCCTCTCTCTCCTCCATCTCCCCTCCTCCCCCCTTCCTCTCCCCTCTTTTCTTTTCCCCTTCCCCCTCTCTCTCACTCTCTCTCTCTCCCCCTTTTCCGTCTCTCTCTCTCTCTCTCTCTCTCTCTCCCCTCTTCTCTCCCCTCTCTCTCTCCCCTCTCCTCTTCCCTCCCTCCCTCCCCCCCCCTCCCCCCCTTTCCCACTCCCCCCCTCCCCCCTCCCTCCCTCTCCCCCCCCCTCTCTCATTCTCTCTCTCCCCTCTCTCTCTCCTCCCTCCTCCTCTCTCTCCCCTTCTTTTCTCTCTTTTCCTCCTTCCTCCCCCCCCTCTCTCCCCCTCTCTCTCTCTCTCTCTCTCTCCTCCACTCTCTCCTTCCTCCCTCTCTCCTCCTCCCCCTTCTCTCTTTCCTTCTTCTTCTCTCTCTCTCTTTTTCTCTCTCTCTTTTTCCTCTCTCCTCTCTCTCTCTCCCCTTTCCCCCTTTTCTCTCTCCTCTCTCTCTCTCTCTCTCTCCCCCTCTTCTCCTCCTCCCCAAATTCTCCCTCCCTTCGCCCTTCTCTCTCTCTCTCTCTCTCTCTCTCTCTTTTTCTTAACTTCATTAGGAAACTAAGAGATGGATATATTTTTGCTTTTCTTTTTGTTTTTCTTTTTCTCTCTCTCTCAAACAAATGAAATTTATTTTTTTTTTTCTTCTGTTTTTTTCTTATTCGAATTTTATTTCGGGGGTCTCTTTTTTCTTTTTTTTTTTTTTTTTTCCCTTTTTTAAACCCTCGAAAAATCAAGATAATTTTTTTTAAATTTAATTTTTTCTTAAATTTGTGAAAATTAAGAAAAAAAAGACACGTTAATTTTTTTTTTGGGGGAAAATTTAAAAAAAAAAAAAATTCACTTTCTATTTTATTCTTTTTTTCTTTTTGCGTCGGGGGGGGTTTTTTTTTATCTTTTTGGGGGTTTTTTTTCTTGGGAAAGGGGCCTTTGGGTTTTTTATATATTTTTAACTTTATTTTTCCCTATATATTTATAATTTTTTTATATTCTATATACTTATATATTTATATATTATATTTATATATTTATATATTTATATATTTATATATATATATTTATATATGTTTTATTTTATATATTTTGTATATTTTATATTTATATTTTTTTTTTATATTTTAAATTTATATTTTAAAAAAAGATCCCAGAAAAAGAAAGATAAAAAAGAAAAACGTTGAAAATGTGCGTGAAAAGTATATACCAAAACTGAACGAAATGAAGAATCACGAGATAATTGAAGGTAAAACAGGGAATAGGCAAGAATTGATAATGAGAGAGAGAGAAAAAAAAATAAAGATCAAAATATAATGATCTCGATAAAGCAATAAAGACAACGATTATTATAAAAATAAATGAAAAGGAGATAGGAAAATAAAAAATAAAAATAAAAAAATTATCATCATACCCACCTAACAATGAACGAAAAAGATGACACGGGAAAACAAAACCACAAAATAAAACGATAATGATAAGGGGGGAAAAAGTCAAATAGATAATAATACAAAAAAAATTAAGGGATAAACAAAAAAAAGTAAAAAAAGACCCAAAAAAATTAGGACAAAAAAACGGAAAAGACCAAGAAACAAAAAAGCGAAAAGAAAAAGGGAAAAGAGAAAAAAAAAAATCAAATCACAAAAAACCCAAATAAAAAAAAATGGAAAAGGGAAAATTCCCGGGTAAGAGAGAGAGAGAAAAGAGGAAAAAGAGGGGAGAGAGAGGAGAAGAGAAAAAAGGGGAAAGAGAGAGGGGGAAAGAGAAGAGAGAGAGAAAAAAAAATGAGAGAGGGAAAGAAAGAAGAGAGAGGAGAGAGAGAGAGAGGAGAGTCAGAAGAGAGGAAAGAAAAGAGAGAAAAAGAAGGGAAGAGGGAAAGAGAAAGAGAAAAGAGAGAAAAAAACAGAAAAGAAAAGGCGCCCAGACAACAGAAAAATTAGAAAGAGAGAAGAGAGAGGAGAGAGAAGAGAAGAGAGAGGCAGGGGACGACAACAAACAGACAGATAACAGACACACCGCCGAAACAGTGCCCGAGACAAAAAAAGGTCCCCAAAGAAAATAGACAAAAGACAAACGAAAAACCCTACAAACAAACAAACAAAAGACAGAACAAGAGCTAAAAAAAGAAAGAAAGAAAAAAAATAATAATAATTTCCAAAATCGCCTACCTCCCCCCCTCCCCCCCCACCCATCTTTCTTTTTTCCCCCCTCAGAATAAAAGGGAAAATTTTCGGCCAGCAAGGGCGGGGTTTTGAAAGCGGGAGAAAAAAGCATCTGATTTTTCCTTCCGCATCTTTTTTTCCCCTTTTGGGGGGAAGAGGGAAACTTAATACAATTTTTTCCTTGGGAAAATTTTTTTTTGTTTTTTTTCTTGGGGCAAAGGGATTAAATGTGTTAAAAATTTTGTGGATATATGTGTGCATTTATATATTTTAAAATTAAAATTTATATAAAAATTTTAATTTTTATAAAAATTTTATAAAATATATATAATTATATTAAAATTTTAAGGGTATATTATATTAATATATATTATATAAAATAGATAAAATATATATAAAATATATATAAAATATATATATATATATATATATATATTAATATATATGTATTATATCCATCCATATATTTTTGGGCATATATATTAAATTTTATATCATATATATATAAAATATTTTATCTATAATATATTTTTTTTTTTTTTTTTTTTTTTTTTTTTTTTTTTTTTTTTGGAAAAAATATTTTTTTGCTTTTCTTTTGTTTTTCTTTTTCTCTCTCTCTCTAACTATGTAATTATGTTTTTTTTCTTCTGTTGTTCTTATTCGAATTTTACTTCGTGTCTCTTTTTTCTTTTATTTATTTATTTTTTTTCTTTCTAATTATTTCGTAAAATCAAGATAATTATTTTTTAAATTTAAGTTTTTCTTGAATGTGAAAAATTAAGAAAAAAAAGACACGTTATATATTTTCTTTTGTAGAATAAAAACACATTCTACTTTCTAGTTATTCTATTTTTCTTATTCGTCTTTTCGTTTTTATTCTTATCGCTTTCTGTTTTATTTCTTTGTGCAAGTTCCATTGATTTTAAATTTTATACTTTATATATTCTATATATTTATATATTATATTTTATATTTATATATTTATTATTTATATATATTTATATATGTTTTATTTTATATATTTTGTATATTTTATATTTATATTTTATATTTTATATATTATATATATATTAAAAACGATACAGAGAAAGCAAGATAAAAGAAGATAACGTTGATAAATGTGCGTGAAAAGTATATACCAAAACTGAACGAAATGAAGAATCACGAGATAATTGAAGGTAAAACAGGGAATAGGCAAGAATTGATAATGAGAGAGAGAGAGAAAAAATAAAATAAAAAAATAAAGATCAAAATATAATGATCTCGATAAAGCAATAAATGACAACGATTATTATAAAAATATAGATGAATAAGGAGATAAGAATAATGAAAAAAAAAAAATTATCATCATACCCACCTAACAATGAACGAAAAAGATGACAAAAAGGAAAAAAAGATAATGATAGGGGAGGGAAAAAAAACTAGATAATAAAAAAAAATAAGATAAAAAAATAAAGTAAAAAAAAAAAAAATTTGGCAAAGACGGGGAAAAAACAATAAAAGCGAAAAGAAAAATGAAGAGAGAAAACAAAATCAAATCACAATAAACCCTAAGGAAAGAAAATGGAAAAGCGAAATTGCCGGTAAGAGAGAGAGAGAAAAGAGGGGGGGAGAAAAAGAGAGAGGAGGGAAAGGGAAAGAAAAAGGGAAAAAAAGAGAGGAAGAAGAAGGGGAGAGGGGGGGGGAGAGAGAGGGAGAAAGGGGGAAAGAAGGGGAGAGGGGGGGAAAAGAAAGGGGGGAGAAAAGAGGAGAAAGGGGGGGGAAGAAGGAAAAAAAAGAGAAGAGAGGGGAGAGAGAAGAGAAGAAGAGAGGGAGAAAAAAAGGGAAAAAAGAAAAGAGGAAAGGGGGGGGAAAAAGGAAAAAAAAAGAAGAAGAAAAAAAAAAAAAAAGGAAGAAAAAAAAAGAAGAAAAAAAAAAAATAAAAAAGGGGAAAAAAAAAAAAAAAAAGAAAAAGGGGGAAAAGGGGGGGAAAGAGGGGGGAAAAGGGAAAGGGGAAAAGGGGGGGGGGGGGAGGGGAAAAGGGGAAAAAAATTAAAAGGGAATATGGGGAAAAAAGGGGGAGAAAGGGAAAAAAGGGGGGAAAAGGGAAATATAAAAAAAAAAAAAAAAAAAAAAAAAAAAAAAAAATAGAAAAACACCAAAAAAAAAAAAAAATCTAAAAAAAAATAAAATTAAAAACAAATAAAAAAAAAAAAAAAAAAAAAAAAAAAAAAAAAAAAAAATCCAAAATCGCCTAACTCCTCCCCCCCCTTTCCCCCCCCCCCCCCCCCCCCCCATCTTTTTTTTTTTCCCCTCAGAATAAAAGGGAAAATTTCCGGCCAGCAATGAGCGGGGTTTTAGAAAGCATCTGATTTTTCCTTCTCGCATCTTTTCTTCCCCTTTTGGGGTAAGAGGGAAACTTAAACAATTTCCTTAGGAATTTTTTTTCTTTCTTAGGCAGGAGTTAAATGGTTTTAAAATTTTGTGAGATAATGGTGATTATTAAAATTTTTAAAAATAT
>NC_051387.1:14059951-14062451 GCF_015228065.2 Penaeus monodon
ATCATGGTAATGCTCAGGGGCTCCAGAATCAGTGCGACAAGTACTGAAGGAGACATTTCTGGATAAGTCTGGATAAGACTGACAATAACAAGATCCTTCTGGCAGCCCTTTGTGTACTAGAGTAGCTGCAGAAAACAAAGGATTTCCAGTCTCTGATCAAAATAATAACATAATCATAATCATAACATAAAAATATACAGATGAGTATCATTATAACACAAAGCATATATTATATATATATATGTACATGTATATATATATATATATATATATATATATATATATATATATATATATATATATATATATATATATATATATATATATATATATATATATATATATATATATATATATTATGAAATATTATATCCAGCTTCTTGGCAGTAGGGCTAAAATGCATCCTGCCTCTCAAGTAAGAGTGGGAGGTGGGTGATGAAGAGTCGCCCGTCACACGGATCAACAAGGGGCGCATCCCCCAGGGCAGAACTGAGTCTACCTCTTCCATTAGTCAAAATCCGCCAGGTCACTAGGACGGGATAGCTCCCACCCCTGGCCCTGCGGTTCAACCATTTTTGTACTAACAATCAAAAGAAAGCAAGACTTAAATGGACAAGGGAAGAGTATAATGAGGTAATGTACTGCTTTGCTATGCACTCGGGAAACCTGCTGCAAAGGTTATGTGCATGTTTTTGTTGGTGTTCCATTGCCTCAAACTTCAATCACCCTAGGTCGCTGATTGTGACCCGGTGTTTGATTTTGATTAGCAGATCTAAAAAAAAAATGAAAATAATAATAATAATAACAATAATAATGATAATGAAGATAATAATAATAGTAATAATAATACCAGTACTACTTCTAATGATAATGATGATAATGATTATATTAATGTTACTGATAATGATAACAACGATAATAGTAATGATAATAATAATGATAATAGCATTAATAATAATAATAATAATAATAATAATAATAATAATAATAATAATAATAATAATAACAATAATAATAATAATGATAACAATAATAATAATAATGATAATAAAAGTAATAATAATAATAATAATAATAATAATAATAATAATAATAATAATAATAATAATAATAATGATGATGATAATAATAATAATAATAATAATAATAATAATAATAAAAACAATAATAATAATAGTATTGATAACAATAATGATAGTAATAACATTAGTTACAACGATAATGTAATAATACAATAATATTTATTATAATATCAGCAACAATAATAACGATAATTAAATCAGACTCCTCCACATAATGGAAACTAAAAATCCAAATATTTTTGCATTCGTCTGTAACTCTTTAAATCAGACCGGGAAATAATCAGGTTTATCCCTTGTGCAGCTCGACAAAAATATAATGGTTATACCCCTGTTTGTTTCATGTCGTTTGTTTTTTTTCATATAATTCACCAACAAAATATATTAATAACAATGTATATTGCAATTATTATTAACAGTAGTCAATAAGCCATTAGTTATTATCAACTTGTTAAGTGTATCCTCGTCGGAATGAAGTGAATAAATAGAGTTAAAAAGTTTGTTAATAGATAAATAGATTAATGTATAAACTGATAAATGAATGGATAAGTAAATGAACAGATAAACAGATAAACCAATGGGAAAGGAAATAATTATTTAAATAAACTAGTGAATACTGATAAAATAGCTCGATAAACAGATCATTCTCTTAAACACTAATACTGTGTCATACTATATCGATAAATCTAATCACTGTAATAATTAATCTATATATTCATCGAACACGTCTACTTATTCATCCGTCTACTTCGTCTACTTACTCATCCATCTAATAATCTATCTATCTACAGTTTAATCGTCGGTTTGTCTATCTACCTTTTCTATCTACTCAGCAGCTTTCCATAATCATTCATTATTCGTAAATGACACATCTCCAAAACATTGCAACAGATTTCATTAATCATGACCACCCCTGCTAATGTATAATGAAAGAAATTGTATATAATCTAATAAGAACACTTTTTTTTTCATTTTCTTCATCTTTTTTTTATTTTTATTTTTTTTTTTTTTACCTGTGATGTATCATAAGTTTTTGAATAAATCATTACCCGGCTGCTGGTAATTGCCCCCAAGACAAGGGAGGGAGGAAAAAAGACATAAAAAAAAAAGATTTAACGGTAAAGTTCTAGGGAGAGAGAGAGAAAAAAAAAACAAAGGGAAAAGGTCGAGTAAAGGAAGGAGAGGGAGAGGGAGAGGAAGAGGGAGAGGGAGAGGAAAAGGGAGAGGGAGGTAGTGAGGAAGAGGGAGATAGAGAGGAAGGGGGAGGCAGAGAGGAAGATAGAGATGGAGAGGAAGAGGTAGATAGAGAGGACGAAGTAGATGAAGAGGAAGAAGGAGATAGAGAGGAAGAGGGAGATGGAGAGGAAGAGGAAGATAGGGAGGAAGAGAGGGAGAACGAGGAGGGAGGAAAGGAAAGGGAG
>NC_051387.1:14077451-14087451 GCF_015228065.2 Penaeus monodon
AAAAACACAAAAGGGGGCCCCACAAACCCCACACCACAAAAACACCCCATATAATTTTCCCCTTTCCCAACCCAAACTCCCCCCCCCGACCTCCTCTCCATATCGAGTCACCAACCACCACAGCGAAAAATAGAATAATAAAAAAAAAAAAACCAAAAAAAATCCCCCGAAAAGGAGGGCGGAGGAACAATCACAGGATTAGGGAACGGTTTTTTGGGTTTCAGTCCGGGATTTTCAATCATTTTAATCCCTCGCTGAAAAACGTGACGCGCAAAATGGGAAATCCTGAAAAGGGATCTGCCGATGCAAATGGGAAACTGTTGTTTTTAAGGAATTCTGCTTTTGCTTTTTGATAACGGCGGACAAAGGAAAAACCCCGGGGGTTTTTTTTTTTTTTTTTTTTTAAAAAAAAGTTTTCATTCAGATACTAATTTTTTGTTTTCCTTACGTTAAAATTTTTAAACATTTTCAGTATCTCATTAAACTTTATGCTATTTCTATATTACCATTAATTTGTGTTTTTAAAGGGTATACCGTGTCGATTTCAGCATTTTTTGGGTTTGCAGTAATGGTACCTTTGAGTGATTTAATAGCATTATAATTTCTTTTGATTACAGTCATTGCTATGGCGTTTCTATTATTTACTATTTATTATTAATTTACTATATCTATTTTTGGGGGGGGGGGTTTTTCCCGTATTATTATAATTATCACTTTTTCATCATGATCATTATAGTTATCAACATTATTTTTCCCTCAATTTTTTTACTTACTTATAATTTTCACACTTTTAAAATAATCATCATTTATTTTCGTCTTTATTACGTTGCATGAAAAATCCAAAAACCCTTTCCCACATGAGAGACAAGCGCACCCGAAGAAGTGCCCCTGTAAACACAGTTTTCGCAAACTGGGGGGAAAGGGGGTTTGGGGGTGAAGGACTATTTTTACAGTGCTATAAAAGGTTTGGGGGAAAGGGTTTTTTTTACAAAAATACAAGATGGTTTTGTGCTAGGTTTTTTGGGGGACAAAATTAATAGGGAAACCCAAAACCACGGTTTTTTTTTTTTTTTCTTTTTTTTTTTTTAAAACTTGATTGCTCATGAAGTTTTTCCCCTCAGCCCCGGGAAACTAAAAACCGGGAAAAATACCCCCCCCAAAATAGCAGCTAAGGGTAATTCTATCTCCCCCCCCCCCTCCTTCCCCCCCCCCTCTATTATTCCCATTTCCCCATTCTTTTTTGGCCCCCCCCCCTTTCTATTTTTCCCCTTTTAATCTTATTAAATTTTTATTTATCGGGGCCCCCCACCTTAACCCTTTTTCCTTTGCCCCCAATTTATAAATGGGCCCTTTCGGTTTTATATGTTTTTTTCCAATTTCGGGCGTTTTAATTTAAAAAATTTCCCCCAAACAATTTTTTTTTTTTTTTCGGGGGTTCCTTTTAAAAAAATTTCCTCCCTCCTAAAGGTTTTTTTAATTTAATTGTATTAAATTTTGGGGAATTTTGGGGGTTGATGCTTTTGTCCCAAAATTTGGGGAAAGGCTTTTTTTCTTTTTTTTTTTTTTTTGTAATAAAAAAAGTTTATAATAATTAAATTTATTTTAAAAATATTTTTTTTTTTTTTTTTTTTTTTTTTTTTTTTTTTTTTTTTTTTTAAAAAAAAACCTTGTTTGGGGGCCTTTTTTTGGAAAAAAAAATTTTTTTTTAAGGGAAAAAGTTTTTTGCAAAAACAAAAAAAAATTTTAAAAAAAAGAAAAAAAATTTTTTTTTTTTTTTTTTTTTTTTTTTTTTCCCCTTAAAAAGGAAAATCAAAAAAAGTTTTAAAAATTAAAATTTTTATCATTTAAATTAAATTTTTTTCTAAAAGAGGCGTTAAAAAGTAAACGGGGGTCAAAAGAATTTTGGGAAACAATCTAGTCGGGACGAAAAAAAAAGAAAAGCAATTTCGTTTACTTATGACCCCAATCGAACTAAAGAGTTATAGAGTATTTCCCAAACGTAGCAATAGCGGAATTTCTCACTTTCATCTAACTTTTTGAGATTACAAATCAATTTCCCATCCAGGCTTTTTAACTTCCACTGCGCTACACCCATGAAGGAAAAAAATGTCATTTTTAAACGCAAAACCATTAGCTTCCGCTTTTAAGGTTTAAACATTGTCGAATTAAACTCCAATTTTTTTAACCCCGGCATATCTTCTAAACCCCCTTCAAGTCGTTTTTAGGACAGTGCGATACCCAAAAAATGGCTTTTAAAAACTGCTCCCCGACTTTTTTTCTGCCCCTAAAGATCCTTCCTATGGTGGTTTAAAAAAAAATCTCAGACAGCGGGACGGGTTCTATACGTGGGCCTACCTCGGGTTTTTAAAAAAGGGGAAATAACCCTTTACCAAATGCTCCAACACTTTTTTTGTTTTAGGGCAAAGAATGCAGAACTTTCTTGTGCCCCAAAATTTGGGTCAAGGCGACCAGATAAAGCTGAAAATACAGCAAAAAAAAATTTTTATCATTACGTTCACGTTCACTGACATTTAAAATTACCAAAACGCAAAACTGGGTTTTGTTCAATAGATATTAATTCCAAAAAATAGATTTACAGTATCAATACCCCGGGGAATGAATCCCTGCTTTAAATTTACAATGATATTAGGGGGTCCCTTTAAAAAAGCTTTGCCCCAAGGCCAGGACTCAGGAAAGCCCGTTTTATAATTATCTTGGGATTCTGTTTTTAAAATCCCAAAATTTTTTTCTCATTACCCTCATCTTATCCTTACCCTCCTTTTCATTGACAGACTCCATTTCTTCCGATGTGCTATCAGAGGCTGATGGGTTGGGGGACCACGCCTTGAGACCCGTTCCCCGCCCCCCCGTCAACCCCGAAAATTTTACAAATCCTGGGGCCCCTCCTCGTCACCCACCCCTGAAAGGAAAACCGACCTCCCCCGTCTCTTCTCCGCCCCCCTCTCTCTTCCTTTAAAAACAGGTGTCGATGTCTGTTCGTGATGTTTCTCATTAAAACCCCCCCAAATAACACGCATTTCCTTTTTAAAAATTCGTTCGTGGGATCCATCTCCCTTTTGTTTTAAGTAAACCAATTTTCTTCTGGATTAAGTAATTTTCTTACTTACTCTCCCCAAATTTTAGAGTAGTATTTTATAAATCCTTTTTTGGTTTATTTTAAAGTTTTTTTTTTCCCTTTTTAAGGGTTTTTTATTTTTTTTTTTCCCCCTTTTTTATTTAAAAAAGTTTTTTTAATTTATTGGGATTATTATATTATTATTTTTATTATTTTTATTTTATAAAATTTTTTTATTATTGTTATTTTTATTATTATTTTTTATTTTTTTTTTTTTGTTATAAATTGTTTTTATTATTATTATTTTTATTATTATTATTATATTTTTAAATTAAAATTATATTATTATTATTATATATTATCATCATTATCATTATTTTTATTATTAATATTTATTATAAAAATTTTCCGGTTAGAAGGATTTAAAATTTTTTTTCCCTTTATTAACTTTAGTTAAAAATTTCACCCTGCATCATATAAATCTAACTATACAAAAATCCTCCTAAACCCCTTCACAATTCCCCTCATTTATTTTAATTATGAAAAATTTTTTAATAAGTAACCATCCGTAAATAATAGGGGGTTTTTTCTTAATTTCGAAATTTAAAGAGGAGTATGACAAAATCCCAGATCCCCCTTTTACCCCGGAGATGCTCCCCACAGGGAGATGAATGGGTACCTGTTATTAAAAGTATAATTAATATGATTTTTTTTTTGAATTTTAAATAGAGAGTATAAAAATAATTTTAGTGAAAAAGGAGAGTTAAATGAGGTTTGGTTTGGTATTAAAATAAATATATTTAATATATTATAAATTAAAATTATTAATTTTAAAATATATATTATAAATAACATAAAAAAAAAAAAATTATATTTTATATTTACACACACCACACCCCCAAAACCCCACAAAAAAAACACCACACACACACACACACCCACAAACACCCCCACACACCCCACACCCCACACACATATATTTTATATAAAAATATAATATATATTTAATATATAAAAATATATTATAAAATTTAATTTTTAATTTTATTATATATGTTTAATTTTATATAATAATAATATATAATATAATATAATTCTTTTTTATCATATTTATTTATTAATAAATTTATTAAAATTATTTATTTATCTATATAATATTTTTTTTGATTTCTATCTATATTTTAATATATTTTATTATATTTTTTTTTTTTTTATTTTTTTTTATTTTTTTTTTTTTTATTTATTTTATTCATTTTTTTTATTTATGAATATATAAAAAATATAAAATTATAATTTTTAAAATTTATATTCTTAATTTAATTTTATATTAAATATATATTTTATATAATATAAAATTATAAAAATAAAATTTATATCAAATATTTTATATAATATATATATTATTTATTATATTTTATGATTTAATAATATATATATATTTTATTTCTTATATTTTATTGGTATTTATTTTCTTTTTATTTAATATTATATTTTAGAAAATTTTTGGTTTTTCTGTTTAAAAATTATTTAATAATAATTTTAAAAAATAATTTTAAATAAAATAAAAAAAATAATAATAAAAAATAATAAAAATACCATCCAAAAACATAAATACCTATATACATATTGTGTGTTTGTGTTGTGTGGGGGTGTGTTGTGGTTTTTTGTTGTTGTTGTTTATTTTTATTTTTAAAATTATTATTTATTTTTATATAAATATTTTGGGGTTTTTTTTTTGTGTTTTTTTTTTTGTGTGTGTTGTTGTTAATTTTGTTTTTCTTTTTTGTTTTTATTTTCATTATTTTATTATTTTATCTAAAGAATTTTATTTAATTATTTTTATTATAAAAATTTTTTTTTTATTATTATTATTATTATTTTATTTTTTTTTATTATTGTTTGTTGTTGTTGTTGTTGTTGTTTTTTTGTTTTTTCTTTTTACCTTTAAATTATTTAATTTTAATTTTTTTGTTTAATTTTTTGTTCTTTTTTTTTTTTTAAATTCCCTTTTTGTTCTTTTGGTTTTTTTTTTATTATTTTTATTATTAATTTTTTATTTTTATTTTTTATTATTAATTATTTTTTCTTAATAAAATTATTATTATTATTATTTTAATATTTTTTTTTTATTATAAAATATTATTTTTTTTTCATTATTACATTTAAAATTATCAAAAATTTTATTTTATTTTTTTACATTTTTTTAAATTTCATTTTTGTTTTTGTTGTAATGTTTTTATTGTTATTTTTTTCTTTTTGTATTAAATTTTAAAATTATTATTATTATTTTTTGCTAAATTTTCTATTTCTTACTATTGCCTTTTTTCTAGAATTTATTTTTAAATATAAGTTGTTTTTCATTAAATTTTTTACCCCTTTTACATTTTCATCCTCATTGCCCCCACCCCAAAACCCCAAACCTTTTTTTAACCCTTACCCTTAACCCCCCCTTAAACCCCTTTTTCCCCCACACCAAAAACCCCCAAAACTATTCAACCCCCAAACCCCCCATCAAATACAAAACCCCCCCCCACCCTCATCAACTTTCCCTCCCTACCACACACCCCACCACCAAATCCCCCCCCACCAAACCAAACCCCCATCAAAATCACCATCCCCCCCACCACCACCACACCAACCTACCAACCACCCAACACCCACTACCAACCCTAAACACCATCACCATCACTAGTATTAAAAACAATGATAAAAAACAAATAAAAAAATAATAATAAATAATATAAATATATATATAATATATATGAAAAAATATATTTTTAATATTATAAAATAATTTTAAAATAAAATAAATAAAAATATTTTATGTATGTATGTTTTTTTTATATATATATTTTATTTTATATAAAATATAAAAAATTTATTTTGTGTGTGGGGTGTTGTGTTTTTGTGGGGTGTGTGGGGTGTTTTGTGGGTTGTGTGTTGGGGTTTCTTTTTTTTTAAAAATATATAAAAATATATATATATTTTATATATATAAAAATATATTATAGATATTAAAATATATAAAAATGTATTATATAATAATAAAAAAATGAAATATTATTTTAAAATATAAAATTTATATAAAATATATTTATATATTTTTTCAAAAATAAAAATAAAGTAAAACATTATGTATTTATTATTAACAATATATTATTATTTAAAAAATTTAAAAATATTTCCCAAAATTTTAATAACAATAATGATGAAAAAACGACCTTCATCCCCCAAGCAAGGCCCCCCTGGGCCTAAACCCCCCCCCAAACCCGACCCTTTTTGACCCGGGGTCACCCAAATTTTCCATCTTTACGGTGTTGCCCCAACGTTTAAATGATTTTGGGAAATTTTAAGACCAAAATTGTTGCCAAAATTTTCAATTTAAAAAAATCTGGCAAACCCGAGGAATTTAATGAAAAAATCTTGGCGCTAATTTTGACCGTAATGAAAATAAATAAAAAAATAATAATAATAATAATATAAAAAATAATAACCATAATAAAAATAAAAAAATAATAATAAAATAAAATTAAAAAAAATAAAAATAAATAAAAAAAATAAAAATAGTTTTCTGTTTGTTCAAAAACCCTTTCTTTTTAATTTTCTTTCACCATAAATTGGGGTTGATAAAAGTACGGGGTTTATTTTATTTTCAACGGAAAGGGTGAAAGAGGAAAGTTTTTTTTTTTTAAGTAAGATTATTTATCCCAATTTTTCGTGAAATTTGAGCTTTGATGTGGATGCACTCTTTTTTCTCCTTTTCCCCTCTCTCTCTCCCCTCTGTCTCTCTCTCTCTCTCTCCCTCTCTCTCTCTCTCTCTCTCCCCCTCTTCTTCTCTCTTTTCTCTTTTCTTTTTCTCTTCTCTCTCTCTCTCTAAAAACAAAACAAAACCCCACAAAAAACCAAAAACATACATACATACATTTAATAAAAATACATACTACAAAAATATATATATGTTTTTTTATCTATATATTTATATAATTTATATAATTTTAAAAATTTTATTATATATAATAAATTTTATAATATTTTTATACCAAAAAAAAAACAACCCACACACCCCACCCCACACCCACACAACCAACAAAAACACAAAACACAAAACACACACAAAAACCCAAAATATAATATTTTAAAAAAAAAAAAAAAATGTTTTTTTTTTTTTTTTTTTTTTTTTTTTTTTTTTTTTTCCAAAACCCCACCCCCCCCCCCCCAACCCCCACCACCACCAAACCCAACAACAAATTGTTGGAGGTGTGTACCTTTCCCCCTTCCCTTTTTTCCTTTTCCCCGCCCAAAAACCCTTCCTTTTTGAACTCCCCTTTTTCCCCCCCCCCCCCCTCTCTTTTTTTACCTTTTTTTTGTTTAATTAATCCCTCAATCAACCAAATTTTATATTTTTTTTAAAAATTTTTTTTTAATTTTTTTTTAATTTCCCAATTTTTTTGGTTTGGGGGTTTTGAAGGGTTTTTCCCATTTCCATCCGGGTTCCTTTCTTTATTTATCCCCTTTTTTGTTATTTTTTTATTTTATTTTTTGGGGGATTATTTTTATTTTTTTTTATTATTTTTAATATATTATTTTTTTTGGTGTTTTTTTTTTGTTTTTTTAAACATTTTTATTATATTATTGTTTTTTTTCTATTATTTATTTTTTTTTATCCTTTTTTGTTTTTTTTTATTTTTATTTATTGTTATTATTTTTATTTTTATCAATTTTTTTTTAAATTTCTAATTTTAATTTTTTACTATTATTATTTTTTTCTGTTGTTTTTTTTTTTATCATTAAAATATTTTTGTATTTAAAAATTTTTAAAAATTATTTCGATTAAAAAACATTATTGTTTTTAAATTTATTTTATTATTATTTTATTAATATTTTTAAAAATTTTTTTATTTTTTTTATTTTTTTTTTATTATACCATTATTTTTAAATTTTTAAAACTGTTTTTTATTAATTCCCCCCCTTAAATTTAAAAAAATTTTTTTATAAAAATAATTTTTAATGTTTTTTAATTTTTAATTTTAAACATTTTAATTTTTTATTATTATTATTTTATTTTATTATTATTTATTATTATTATTATTATTTTTATTATTATTATTAAATTTTTATTGGCATTATTTATTTTTTTATTAAAATTATCATTATTAAAAATTTTAAATTTTTTTTTGAAAAATTTTTATCATTACCATTATTTTATTTTTTTTTTTTATTTTTATTTTTATTTTATTATATTAATTATTTTTTTTTTTTCTTATTAATTATTGATTTTAATAAATTATTAATTTTATTTATTATTTTTTATTTTTATTATTTTTTAAATTTTTTTTATTAAAGTTTTTTTATTCATTATTTCCACCTTATTATTGTTTTGTTATTAATTTTTTTGGGTTATTAAACATTTTTTATCTTTTTTTTTTATTATTTAAAATTTCCCCAAAAAATTTCATTTTTATTTTTATTTCTATTTTTCCCCCAATTAATTTGGATTTTTTATTATTTTTTAAAATTTAATTTTTTTTATATTATTAATTATTAAATTTTTAATTTTTTTATAAGGGGCTTACCCTTTTTGTTTTTAATTTTTATTGTATTATTATTTTATATTATCATTATTTTATTTAAAAATTTTCATTTATTATTATTATTTTTTATCTTTTTATTTTATTTTTATTATTTTTATTTTTAAAATTTTATTTTATTTTATTATATTTTATTTTTAAATTTTTTCTTAACATTAAATTTTTTTTTTTTATTTAAATTTTCATTCTTTTTATTATTAAAAATCCTTAAATTTTTTATCAAAAAGTTTAATAATCCAAAATTTTCAATTTTAAACCCCCCCTTTTTTTTTTTTTTTTTTTTTTTTTTTTTTTTTTTCCAAAAAATTTTTTTTTTTCAAAAATTAATTTTTAAAAATTTTTTTTAAAAAAAAATTTTTTTTTTAGTTTTTTTTTTTTTTTTTTATTATTATTTTTTTATTATTAGGAAAACCTTTTTTTTTTTATTTATTTATTAATTTTTTATTATGTTTTTTTTTTTTTTTATTATTTTAGTTTTTTTCACACACACACATATATATTCCTCTCTTCCTAACACCAGCTCCCCCTCCCGACCTCCTCTCCATATCGAGTCACCAACCATCCGCACAGCTGATAAAATAGAATAATAAAAAAAAAAATCCAATAAATCCCACGAATAGGAGGGCGGAGGAACAATCACAGGATTAGGGAAGCGGTTTTGGATGCAGCTCCGGGATTCTCAATCATTTTAATCCCTCGCTGAAGAACGTGATCGCGCAACTGGGAAGATCCTGAAGAGGGATCTGCCGATGCAAGTGGAATCTGTTGGTTTTGAAGGAGATTCTGCTTTTGCTGTTGATAAGCGGCGAGACAGGATACCCGGAGGATTTTTTTTTTTTTTTTTTTTTGATAAAGTAAGTTGCATTCAGATACTAACTTTTCTGTTTTCATTATCGTTATATTTTGATCATTGTCAGTATCATCATTATCTTTACTGCTATTGCTACTATTACCATTATCAGTGTTATAAATGATATACCGTGTCGATTATCAGCATTTGTGTTAGCAGTAATGGTACTCGAGTGATTTAATATCATTATAATTTCTATGATTACAGTCATTGCTATGGCTGTTACTATTATTTTACTATCATTATTATCACTAGTATCATATTTTCGTTTTTAACAGTATTATTATAATTATCACTTCATCATCATGATCATTATAGTTATCATCATTATTATTGACATCAATGTTATTACTTATCATTATAATTATCATCACTATCACATAATCATCATCATTATCGTCTTTATTACGTTGCATGAAAGTCCTACCTTCCTACATGAGAGACAAGCGCACGCGAAAGAAGTGCCCCTGATAAACACAGTTTTCT
>NC_051387.1:14097451-14099951 GCF_015228065.2 Penaeus monodon
CCCATTCTCCTTCTCGAATTATTGCTCTCCTCTTCTTCGCGATTACTTCCTGTCTCCTTATCTCTCTCTCTTTCCCATGTAATTATCACTTTCTCCCTTCTTATCATCATATCTTTTCTTGCTGTTTCGTTATAAGAAAGGGGTAACCGCAAGCATAATAATGATGACTTGGCAGAGCATAGTATTATTAACTGTAATGAAACGCTAATGCCGTTATAACGAATATTAGAGAGAGAGAGAGAGGGAGAGAGAGAGAGAGAGAGAGAGAGGAGAGAGAGGAAGAAGAGAGAGAGAGAGGAGAGAGAGACAGGACAGAGAGAGAGAGAGAGAGGAGAGAGAGGGAGGGGGGAGGGAAGAGAGAGATGGAAAGAAAAGAGAGAGAGATAGATAGATAGAGAGAGAGGGAGAGAGAGAGAGAAGAGAGAGAGAGAGAGAGAAGAGAGAGAGAGCGAGAGAGAGAGAAAGGGGGGGGGGGGGGGGGGGGGGGGGGGGGGGGGGGGGGGGGGGGGGGGGGAAAAGGGGAGGGAGAGAGGAAGGGGGAATATATATATATATATATATATATATATATATAATATATATAATATAAAGAGAGAAGAGAAAAAGGGAGGAGAGAGAGAGAGGAGAGGAGAGAGAGAGAGAGAGAGAAGAGAGAGGAGAGAAAAGTAGGAGGGGGGGGAGGGGGGAGAGAGATCGACAAACAGACCCCAAACACAAAGCAGTCATATCTATCACTCTAGGTCAACCAAGTATATTATAAGTTACGTTACTTTTAGCAAGTATATTGAAAGTATATTACTCCAGTAAGTTTAATGTGTATATTACATATATGCTAGCCTTAGTAAATCTAGCACACTCATTAAAATTCTATTCACTAACCAAAATCATATATTAAAAAAAATACCCGTAAGTAATAAAAACAAGAACTCCCCCTATCCTTTCTTGCAATTATTTTACCAACCAAGAATAGCATACTTTTCAAGTAAAACCATAGTAAGATAAAAAAAGCATTCCCCCCAAGTAATCTAAATAATTTAAAGATACTAGCGTTTTTCCCCTGTATAATGAGACGCATTTTCCTCAATACGACATGATAAAAAATGACTCCAGATACCTAAACAGTTTTATGAACCCCAAGGAGGTTTATGTATGTGGGTTTTAAGAGAAGGGAGGGGCGTGGGTGTACGTGTGAGAGAAGGAAGAAAGAGAGAGAGAAAGGGAGAGAGAGCGTGTAAGAGAGAGATGTGAGTGGAGTGGACACATGATAGATCTGGAAAAAGGGGGGGGGAAGGGAGGAGGAGAGAGAGGGGAGGGAGGGAGGGAGAGGGGGGGAGGGAGGGAGGGAGGGAGGGAGGAGAGAGAGAGAGAAGAGAGAGAGAGAGAGAGAGAGAGAGAGAGAGAGAGAGGGCGAGAGAGAGAGGAGGGGAATGATGGAAGGAAAGAGAGAGATAGAGGAAGAAAAGAGGGAGGAAGGGAAGGAGGAGAGAGAGAGAAAGAGAAAGAGAAAGAAAGAAAAAAAGAGAAAGAGAGAAAGAAAAAGCGATCGAGAGAACCAAAGATCGATAAAGCATTCTAAAAGCCCACACATGACAGCACTCATATCCCCATACTATAACAAGCCTAATATGACAAGGAACTACCTCTTTCTCAGAACTCGTTTGTGACATCGAAGAATTATTAACTGCGGTTTATCGTCCTATAGAATCCTAATACACGCGTCTAACTGTTTGACGAGGCTATAAAGCCTATTCATTCACTATGCTTTTGATCTCTTCGGTGAGGTTATAAAGAACACACGGACGGAATTAGTGAAGGTGAAAGAGTGTTTCTAGGATACGGTTTTACAGCATCATCGGGAAAGTGATGAAAGGATATGAGTTTTAAGATTGAGAAGTGAAAGAAAGAAAGTGAGAGAAAGATGGGGAGGAGAGAGGAAGGGAAGGAGAGAGAGAGAGAGAGAGAGAGAGAGGGAAAGGAGAGAGTGGGGAGGAGGGAGAGAGAGAGAAAGAGAGAGAGGAAGGGGGATAGAGAGAGGGAGGGGGGAGGAGAGAGAGAGAGAGAGAAAGAGAAGAAACGAAAAAAAAAAAAAAAAAAAGAAAAATAAAAAAAGATAGAAAGGGAGAGGAAGAAGAAGGGAAAAAAAAAAACAAAAAAAAAGAAGGGGAAAGGGGGAAAAAAGGGGCAGGTTTAAAAAAAAAACCAAAACCCCGGGGACCAAGCCCTAAAGAAACCCCACAACCCCAAACACAAAAAAACAAAATACCAGCGGGAAAAAAAAATGGGTTTACACCCAACCGCTTTGACGAAATTTGTAAACGTTATCCCCTCGGAAAGACAAAAAGTGCCAAAAAAGGGAGAATTGGAAACAATTTGTCCGAAAACGGGCGTTTTTTTTTTTTCCCATTTTTTTTTCCAAAAACGTTCTTATTTTTACCCCATAAGCGCTAGGGGATCATTGCGTTTAAAATACTGTAGAATTTCCTTTTTATCGGACACTAAA
>NC_051387.1:14109047-14112183 GCF_015228065.2 Penaeus monodon
GTTTTATTTCTCCATACGTTTTCATTATCGAACAAAAGAAGTTGAATAATAGGTCGGGACAGTTACCATCTTCGTAAATGTGTTTTGCAATTGTTAACATTACCTGGATTGTATTTTGTTTTTCAATTTTTTTGAAATTGTTATAATACCGAAACGAAGAATCTTGTCTTCAATAGATACTTTTACGAAAGACTAAGATGAAATCAAACCTGATGGTCGTAATAGCAGATCTGTACAAATAAAGCGATCCTCACTTAAGTTTCTTCATCCTGTTATTGAGAACATTCGAACCAATCGCCCTCGACGGTGAATGAAAGGGTGGAAAAGACAACTCTGCTGATATTTTTTCAATTGTTTTGAATTATTGGTTATAAAAATAACACAACACACCTGAATATTTCCAACTTTAAACAGGTACAACAATAGTACACAAACAAACCTATTTGTAATAATTAATATTATTATAAAATAATGCATATAAACGTTTTTTACGTAATAGACACGTCCTAGCATGATACAACACTATATGTCACATAGCTTGATATTCCTGGGGAAGTTGCACTGGCATTTTCTCTGTGTTTGTTTTTAGACTGTTTTTGTGCTTTATTTTGGTGAAATTATTTTTTAATACACCACACGACACAAACGAACAAAACAACACAAAAAACCAACTGCTCAATACAACATTAATATATATATAAAAGGATTAAGTAAATAATTGATAAGTAACTATATCATAATGAATGGTAAAAACTACCTTATGGAAACAAAAACTATATGAATTCTTATTGGAAAGTAGCATACACATCCTTAGTAAAATGATGCACAAGTGCTAGGAACTTTCTTCATTGTTTGTTTCTGGTTTTTTGTGTTTTATTTTTCACGGAACACCAATTCGACTCTACAATTTGGACACGAATTAGAAGTTCGCGACTTCTCTTCCACAATTCTCTTAGGACACCACTGAACACATAGTGAAAGTGTATTAATTATCATAATAAAGACATCAATATAAATCACTATAAAAAATAAAGTACAACACCATGAAAAAAACACTATATATTATTCATATATGATTAGGTAATAATATCATTATATGTAAGAATGTAAGATTTTTGTGTGTGTTAACACTATAATTGGTAACTAGCTAACGACAAAATCAGCATCAATAAAGAATAAAAAATGAATACATCAATGAATGAACAGAGATACTTGCAATATTGAGTATTAACTTAATAAAGTATTTTATAGGTGGTTATTGATTCATTTTATAACAACACACTTCAATTCGACACAAATTACTTATAATTATATGGATAATTAATGGAAGATTCGAGTGTAATATAATGAATTATACTTATTGGTACATATAGCTTAACACTAATAATAGCATGTATATAATTAATACAAATGAATACATCATGATATACAAAAACGCACACACATGCAGGTAACACACACAATCAGAACCACTATTATATATAGTGTATATATATTATATATATATATATTATATATATATATATATTATATTATATCCATATATATATATATTGTGTAGTGTTATTATTAGTATACTGTAACATTAAACTATATGATATCACACACACTTACAACAGTCACACACACACCTGTCACACACACAACACACACACATTTTATATGTTATATAGTTATATATATATAATATAGTATTATATTATAATATAGTATTCATAATATATGTTGTGTGTGTGGTTTATGTGTTACACAACCACACACACACCACAAGACACACACACACACATTATATATATTATATATTATATATATATATATATATATATATAATATATATTTATATCGTATATATTATGTGATATATATATATATATATATATATATATATATATATATATATATGTATATGTATATATATATATATATATATGTATGTATATATATATATGTATATCTCTATATATATATATATATTCTTCTTCTTTTAACGGTAGGTTCATGTCTGAGCCGCCGTGGTCACAGCATGATACTTAATTGTAGTTTTCATGTTGTGATGCTCTTGGAGTGAGTACGTGGTAGGGTCCCCAGCTCCTTTCCACGGAGAGTGCCGAGGTTACCTTTTAGGTAATCATTCTCTCTATTTATCCGGGCTTGGAACCAGCACTGACTTGGGCTGGCTTGCCCACCCAGTGGCTAGGTAGGCAATCGAGGTGAAGTTCCTTGCCCAAGGGAAACAACGCGCCGGCCGGTGACTCGAACCCTCGAACTCAGATTACCGTCGTGACAGTCTTGAGTCCGACGCTCTAACCATTCGGCCACCGCGTCCCCCATATATATATATATATATATATATATATATATATATATATATATATATGTGTGTGTGTGTGTGTGTGTGTGTGTGTGTGTGTGTGTGTGTGTGTGTGTGTTGCAATGTATGTGTATGTATGTTTGTGTGTGTGTGTATATATATATATATATATATATATATATATATATATATATATATATATATATATATATATTATCATCATTATTATCATTACTGTTATTGTCATTACTGTTTTGTTGTTATTATCATAATCATTATTTTTCGTCTTCGTTGTTGTTGTTATTACTGTCATTGTAATTATTATTTTTATTATTATCATTATTATTTTTTTATTATTATTATTATTATTATTATCATTATTATTATCATTATTATTATTATCATTATTATTATTATCATTATTATCATTGTCATTATTGTTATTATTGTTATTATTATTATCATCATTATCATTATCATTATCATTATCATTATCATTATCATTATCATTATCATTATCATTATCATTATTATTATTATTATTATTATTATTGTTGTTGTTGTTGTTGTTGTTGTTATTATTATTATCATTATTATTATTATTATTATCATTATTGTCACATTATTGCCTTAAGTTTCTCAAATTATACAAGCAACAAACACTAAATATAAACAACATAATGGTAAACTGAGAAGTGCTAAAATGGTGAAGAGCAAACAAGCGTGTTTGCAGGGTGAACAAGCGTGACGTCACGGCAAAGGAGGCCTAAGTTACTCGGCAAGTTGGTGAGGTGGGGTGAGGGGGGCGAAGAGGATGGCATGCGT
>NC_051387.1:14124619-14129619 GCF_015228065.2 Penaeus monodon
TCCCCCTCCTTCCTTTCACCTCTCTTATTCCATTCTTCCCCTCTCCTCTCCTCTCCCCTTCTTCCCCTTTCCTCTCCTCTCCTCCTTCCCTCTCCCTCAATTCTTTCTCCTCTCCACTTCTCCCTCTCTCTCCTCCTCCTGCCTACCTTCCCTTCTTCCCCCACTTCTTTCTCCTCTTCTCTGTCCTCCCTCTCTCCCCTCCTTCCCCTCCCGTCCCCTTCCTCTCTTCTCCCCAGCCCCTCTCTCCCCTCCTTCCCCTTCCTCCCCCCCTCCCATTTTTTCCCCCCCCCCCTTTTCCCCCCTCTTTCCCCTCCCGTCTCCCCCCCTCCGCTCTCCCCCCCACCCCCCTTCCCCCTTCCCCCCCTAACCCGGCCCGTACTGTACTTTTTTCCCCCCTTTCATTTTTTTGGGTTTAAGTTAATTTAATTTTTCCTTTTTTTGGCTTTTTACATTCGTATTTCAGGAAAAAATTTAAATTTCCTCTCCCCTCTCTCCTCTCTCTCACCCTTTTCCCCTCTCTCTCTCTCTCTCGGGCTCTCTCCCTCCCCTCTCTCCCTCTCTCTCTCTCTCTTTCTCTTCTATCTCTCTTTTCTCTCTCTCTCTCTCCCCTCTCCTCACCCCCTCTCTCTCTCTTCCCCTCCTTTTCCCCTCTCCTCCCCTCTCTCTCTCTCTCCCCTTCTCCTCTCTCTCTCTCTCCATCTCCTTCTCCCCCCTCTCTCTTCTCACCCTCTCCCCTCCCCTTTTCTCTCACTCACTCTCTCCCCTTTTTCTCTCTCTGTCTCCCCTCTTCTCTCTCTCTCTCTCTCTCCCTCACTCACCCTCACTCAAAAAACTTCACTCATTCTCTCTCTCTCCCCCTCTCCCTTTTCTCTTTCCCCTCTCCACCCTCTTTTCTCACCTTCTCCTCTCTCCTCTCTCCTTTTTCTCCCCTTCTTCCCTCTCTTTCTCTCTCTCTTTGTTCTCTCTCTCCCCTCTCTGGCCTCTCCCCTCTCTCCCCTCCTCTCTTTTCTCTTTTCCCTCCCTTTCTCAACTCCCCCCTTTTTCTCTCTCTTATCTCTCTCTCTCTCCTCCTCTCTCTCTCCTCTCCACGCTCTCTCTCTCTCTCTCTCTCCTCTCCCCTCTCTTCTCTCTTTTTTTTTTTTTTTTTTTTTTTTTTCTTTCTCTCCTCTCTCTCTCTCTCTCTCTCTCTCTCTTCCCCTCCCCTCTCTCTCCTCTCTTTTCTCCTCTCTCTTCCCTTTTTTTCTTTCTCTCTCTCCCCTCTCTCTCTCTCCCATCTCTCCTTTTTCCTTCCCCCTTTTCTCCTTTTCTCCCCTCTCTCTTTCTCTTTCTCTTTTCCTCTTTTCTTTTTCCCCTCTTTTATCCCCTTTCTCTCTTTCCTTTCCGTTTTTTCACTTTTTTCTGTTTTATTCGTATCTTGTTAATTGTTACACTTTCCTGCTTTCATAATTTTTTCACCTTCCATTTTTTCCTCTTTTCACTTGATTTTTTCTTTTTCTTATCTCTTTTTGGGGGGGGGGGGGTTTTAAAACCCCCTCATTATATGAAATTTCTAAGGGTAAGAAAAAGATTAACTAAAAGTAAAAACATGGATATCTAAAAAAAATGATAAAGTTTATCATAATAATACGAGTGGAAATAAGAAAAAAGAAAAAAAAAACAAAGAAAAAAATAACCTAAAGATGGATGATGATAAAAGATAACCCCAAATATAATGACAAAAAATTTAAAAATTATATGTTAATAATATTGATAATGATGATGAGAACTATAATCATCCTCATTATAAAAAATAAAATTATGAAAAAATAATTTTTGATAATTATCATTATCATTATTACTATTATCATTATTGTTATTATCGCTTTTATTATTATTATTATCATTATCTTTTTATTATTATTAGCATTATCAGTATTATTACTACCATCATTATAATTATATAAATAATGATGTTAATGATTATGTAATGCAGAAAAGTACGTTGCAGTCTTAATATGTGTTTCCATTGCATTTTACAGATCTGCAATCATTATTTTTTCTTTAAATTTTTTTCTCCTCTTCTTTGCTGTTCTTAATCTTCTCATCTACATGAAATGCTTCGATATGAATAATGTGTTTGTATTACATTCTGGTTTGCAGATTTTATCGCTGTCATCTCCGCGGAAGATCACGATGTTTCAAGGATGTTACGATGTTACGATGTTTCAAGGATGTTACGATGTTACGATGTTTCAAAGGATGTTACGATGTTTTCTGGTAAATTCCAAAGTTCAAAAACCTCTCCGATCTTCCAGGGGGGGGTGGGGGGATTTTTAGCTGATTTAACGCATCAGTATGAGGTGTAGTTTGATCTCATTTTTTTTTTTTTTTTTTTTTTTTTTTTTTTTTTTTTTTTTTTTTGTGTGTGTGTGTGTGTGTGTGTGTGTGTGTGTGTGTGTGTGTGTGTGTGTGTGTGTGTGTGTGTGTGTGTGTTTTGTCTGTGGACGCTGCATATTCACAAAATAGGTCGCACATAGGTCGTCCATATGTGGTGTGAGTCAACCTGGGATGCAACCAAATGCTTTTAGTTTGGATATGTAATTTTTTTTCCCAATACTTCCAGCGTTATTGATCCCCTTCAGATCTTCATTGACAACAACTTCCGACAGATATACTTCCTAGGCGCGACCTGAAGGGTTATTATCAATTCCATTCCCATGCGTTTCTTGGTGTCTTTCGTCATTATGTTCGGTGAAGCCCATCCCGTCGCATGAAGCCTTATTTCCTTCGGCAAAAACTGTCGTGAAACACTTTTCGGTGTCGCTGGTCTTCACCTGCGATACTGTGAAACCTCCGTTGCCAGTGTATTACGCTATGCCAGCTGCATTTAAGTTGCCGAATTTAATTTTACTGTTGAAGTGTTTTACATGATAAATCATCTTTTTACTGTTATTACATTATGGAGAATCAGTATATACAAATTGTTACTTTTTAATATCTTAGATTAAGATCAAATGACGGCGAATTATTGAAATAAGCGGAAAACCTGTATGCGCTGAGCAACTTCTATCCTTTTTTATTCACTAGGCATGCAGACTGATTATACTAATCATGTATGATTATAATAACCATAATAATCATGTGTGATTTAACATGAATTATGTAATAATGTTTAGAATATACGAATACATTTGGTAAACACGACGTGAACCTTTTCAAATGCGTCATATAACAGTTCCGGTGGCTTTCAGATGCTCAAAGTTTAAGCATTAATGATTGATAAAATGTCTGTTCATTTTATCATTATTTTATATTTGCCTTTATTCCGCTTCCAATAAGTAGGGACGGTGTCAGAACTAAGTCTCGCACGATAGTTCCTTAACGCCGAAAGTGACTGCTATGATTAAGGGAATCCCGTAACCAAATGTGCCTTTACCCTGGTTTATGTGCAGGCACTGACGTCATGCCGTCAGCATATTTGTAGATCTTCGCGTGTGGAGTATAACCTTCATCAACTATTATTAGGAATAAAAATGGGCCGAGGACAGTACCTTGAGGAACACCGCAATAAAATCCCACCTCATCAAATATCTGAAGCGGTGTACTTGAGAAGGCCAAAGCAAGTAGTGGACGGTGGAGCTGCCTTTGACGTTTCCGAACTGAAATTTAATCTAACATGGGAGTGAAAGCCTTATTAGTTATTCTCTCGAGGGATGGAGCGAGATGGACTCAAGGTTATCGAGGGAACTTGGTGGGGTTTGTTTTAGGGATCGGAACTGCGATGACTCATTTTAAAAGGACAGGAAAAACCTCCCTCAGTGATTGAGCTGTTAAGGCATTGCAAAGGGGTTGACGAGCAATAATCTTAGCGGGATGTCACCAGGACTAAATTTTACTGCATGCTATCCTCTTTAAATGCTGATATACCTCGCATTCGCTTATAAAAGCTTGGAGGGGAGAGGAAGGAACGTGCTTTGGCAACTCTATTGTTTGTAGTGGTGGGAGCAGCTTGTTGATTCTAGTAAAATGTTTTTTGGTGTTAGCATCGCTCTGGGGCGAGTCGGCGAATTCGCAGATTTGAGGTGAATATAATTTCTCTTGTATCAAATTATGTCCATATTGTGACCGTTCCATGAAGTGGGTTTTCTTATATGAAACACACACACACACACACACACACACACACACACACACACACACACACACACACACACACACACACACACACACACACACACACACACACACACACACACGTGTTTGTGTGTGTGTGTGTGTGTGTGTGTACATACAGGCGTATGAATATAATGATATTAGTAAAACAACACATATATCGCTAATAATAAGAGTAGCAATGACAACAACAATCATGACGATTATACCTACCGTGTTCATACAGTGAAAGAAAAAGAAACCTTTCTATAGAAAATATTTCCGGAATCCTTTGTGTACAGTGAATTTATCAGCCATTTTCTGCACACGTATTTATTCAAATACCTATTCAATCCCTTTTTTCAGTGTTAAGCATTTACTCATTCATCCTTCTTTGCCTCTTAATTACAGTATCACCCCCATGAACACCATACAATCACCATCACCTGATTAGCGGCCCCGTAATTATCCCCACGCCGTCACCATACCTCCCCCACCCACCTGCATACCACCTCTACACACTTCTGACTAATAACATTGCAACTGCCAGAGGCCTGTATTAATGACCCACATTCTGAATTCTTTCTACTCCGTTTCTTAATTAACTGTTGAATTAAAAAGGACAATTAAATGCTCTCTCTCTCCCCCTCTCTCTCTTTCTTTCTCTCTTCTCTCTCCTCTCTCTCTCTCTCTCTTCTCCTCTTCATCTCTCTCTCTCTCTCTTCTCTTCTCTCTCTCTCTCTCTCTCTCTCTCTCTCTCTCTCTCTCTCTCTCTCTCTCTCTCTCTCTCTCTCTCTCTCTCTTCTCTCCTCTCTCTCTCTCTCTCTCTCTCTCTCTCTCTCTCTCTCCTCCTCTCCTCCTCTCTCTCT
>NC_051387.1:14144619-14149619 GCF_015228065.2 Penaeus monodon
GTAAAATCTGATTACATCTATATTTAACTTCTCCATTTATCAATCTATTTTACTGATTAGATTAGCAGATCTTACCACGAGCACAATTATCTATACTCAAAATCTATACATTTTTATCTACAGCATCCAATAACCACACGCAACGAGGATCCAATACGACAGAGGAGAATCAAATCCCTTTAGATTAGATTTATTTTTGTTGAAATCTCTCACCTGAAGGTTTGACAGCCGGGACACCTGTGGAACGAAAGACAACATGCTATTAATTGCAAAACCCATTGTTAGCAACATTAGATTAACACAGAAACGGAACTCTTATGGCGAGATGTTATTCCAAAAGCAGTGAAAGGTGTATCGTGTTTCAAGGTTTGTAATTTGTAAGAGACACCTGTATTTTAAGGCAGAATATCATATGTGTATTTCGGTTCGTTGATTGGATGATGTGTTGTGTTGTGTTGTTAAAAAACACACGTCGTCAACTAAGGGGAAAGGTGAAAAAGAATGGCCACAACCAAAATGTATATATGCACATACTATATACATGATTTTTAAAGATATTTTACTGCATACTATGAACACTCCCACATACATATTATATACAAATATACACGCATAAGCACACACACATACACAAACATACAAACACACACACACAGACACACACACACACACACACACACACACACACACACACACACACAACACACACACACACACACACACACACAACACACACACACACACACACACACCACACTACACACACACACATACACACACATACACAAAACACACAACACACTTATCGTCAATGTGTGTATGTGTGTGTGTATGTTCATTGTTTATATAATATATATATATATATATATATATATATATATATATATATTATATATATATATACACACACATATACACATATTTTTGGTGTAGCATTCATGTTTCATCTTTTCTGACTGAAATTTCTTTAACAAAGGATATCATTAACCTTGAAAATTAATATATATTTATATATATATATATATATATATATATAATATATATATATATAATATATTATATATATATGCATGTACTATATATAATATATATATATATATATATATATATATATATATATATATATATATTATATAAACTAAATCTTGAACGAAACTGTATTCAGGCCACGCAATATCCTTGTAAAGAATTCTTTTCAATCTACAAGAAAACGAAGATGATGCATTGCGTTCTGGACATCCTAAGATCCTCCCTCCGCACCCGGGTTCCCAGGCATTCAATATTTGAGACAAATTCAGGTTATCCAGTTAGAGAAAAAAAAAATATATGTTAGATTGATAAAACAAACCTCAAAAAAAAAATCAAAAGCAAACAAACTTTCTAATGATATATTCCGTAAGCATGACACCTTACCTCGTACTTCTGTTGCGATTGCTCAAAAATAGGCATCAGTAGGGAGAAAAGTCCCTACGGAAAAGGGCACAAAAATATACATATTCACAGTATGATACACATCCCAAAATTTCACGCAAAAAAAGGTCAGCGTAAGCACAAACATCTTGACCTTTTTTTCCCTTCTCGTAACATGCGGTGCTAACAAGACTCGGGACTATATTAGAATGCCAAGGATAAAACACCACCGTTAGTAAAGACACATACGTCAAGCGCAGTACCATAATTCCACAAGCCAACCATCCACTAGATAGCACATGTCCATATATACAACATGCACAAAGATAGCAAGACACTGTCGGAAACTGGGTTAGTATGTATGAGAACACCACCACACTTTTTTTTTTCAATAATATCCCCTCTCTTGTTCCTGAGGGTCGGTTTTCTATGCAAGTTCTCTACGCGGTTGCCTTCTTACCACTTTCGGCAACGTGGGGCCTCGCGCCTTTGGACCGGCTGGCCTCATTATCAAAGCTAGTATCATAACCATCAGCCTGTTCAACATGTTCCTCCTCCTTTTCTTCCTCATCCTCATCCTCAGCATAATCTGGGACGGAGGTGGTCGTTGTGGTAGTGCTAGTAGTAGTAGTTGTGGTAGTGGTGGTGGTGGTAGTAGTAGTAGTTGTGGTTGGAGGCCCTGAAATACACCAGTTGGCAACGTGTGCAGTGCTCTAACCCTACGACTATTTACAGGCTGACACGGTGGTTAGGGTTCCCGGACAGGCCAAACTACGCTACAGTGTTTCCCTTTTTGACTATACAAGAAAAGAAATTAAATCAATGCAAGATGAAACAAAGAAGTCATTCAACATATCAAAAGAAACTGTACATAAATTATATATCAGTGCAGTTACGTATGACCAAAGGACAAGGGGTTGTTATAATGCTAAAATGTTACATAATAACTATATTACACATAAAGGAAGTCAATAAGCAGCTACTATGATAACTTTGAGTAATTGTTATTAGAGTATAATCCAGCTGAGAGAAAATATAACATCAATTAATCTTAGTACGTTGTAATTACTATGATTAATTGAACCTAACAGTTTTTTTTATTTTACGATCCAGGAGATATAGAAGATTACTCAAAGTCTCATCATACATTACTACATTAGCGACGAAGGAATAAGTGCACCAACGGAATAAAAAAAAAAAAGGAAGATTGTACAAGATCGGAACATGAAATACGCAACATGATAATAACTACGAGAGAGAAAGCCATAGCCAATAGGGAAGTTACCGAGCAGAGAGGAAAAGAAAAAAAGTATAAGAAATTTAATTAAAGAAAAGACAAGAAAAGAAAAAAAAAACAGCAACAAAAATTCGAGGATTGAAAACACCTGCTCCAGATAACCTTTTTTTCACCCCCAGGAACCTTCCCCCTCTCCTCCCGCTCCTTCCCTCCCCTCCCTCCATCCCCCTCTCCCTTCTTCCTTCCCCTCACCCCTCTCCCTCCTTCCCTCCACTCCCCCCTCCCTCCTATCCCTCCGTCCTTCCCCTCCCCCCTCTCCCTTGCTCCCTCCTTCCCTCCCTCCCCCCTCTCCCTCCGTCCTTCCCCTCCCCCTCTCCCTTGCTCCCTCCTTCCCTCCCTCCCTCCCTCCCCTTTTTTATCCTATTAGTCAACCAATCATTTACACAGGAGTTAATCCGGTCTTAAGGAGAAAGAGATCTTGGCTCAACGCGTCACGCCTTCGCTTACGGAATCAAAAAGGCGTGGAAGATTAAATAAAAAAGAAAAAGAAAAAAAGGGAGAAAAAAAAAAATAACAAAAAAAAAAAAAACATAAAAAAATAATCGAAATCCAGGAGCTTGCGTTCATAAACCCTACGAAAATCTCCGCAGCTGAACCCCACAGAACGAAAATCCTATTGTGGTGCGAATTAGAGCGATTGTAGGTTTGTATTATTCGGACAGCGCGCGAAGTAGGCCTAGGGGGGGTAGAGAAGGACCCCCCCCCAACTCCCAGCCTATTGTGAGATAGTCAGGTAGCATATCTCTCGTCCTGGGGGGGTCGGGGGGTGGGGGTAGGGAAGGTGGAGGGTGTCGAAGGGAGGGGACTGAGTGGGGGGAGGGGGTAGGGGAGTGGAGGGAAAGGGAGACGGGAGTTAATAGGAGGGAGAAAGGAGGTGAAGAGAGGGAGAGGGGAGTTAAAGTGACGAATAAGGGGGTGGAACAAGGGGAAACAGCGGATGGGGAGATGGAGAAAGGATGGGGAAAGGGTCCTGAAAGGGGAAGGGGTGGTAGAGAGTGTAGGCTCATCTGCTCATCTCACTATCTATCTATCCATCTCTCACTCTCTCTCAAATTTTCTCGCTCTCTTTCTTTTTCCCTTACTCTTGTTCTTCTTCTTCCTCTCTCTCTCTCTCTCTCTCTCCTCTCTCTCTCTCTCTCTCTCTCTCTCTCTCTCTCTCTCTCTCTCTCTCTCTCTCTCTGCATCTCTCTTCCTTTCTCTTTCTCTTTCTCCTTCTGCTTCTTGCTCCCTCTCCTAACCTCCTGCTTCCCCTCCTCCTCTCCCTCTCCCTATCCCTCTCATTCCTCCTCCCTCCCTATCTCCCTCCCCCTCTCCTTCCCTCTCCCTCTCCCTGCCCCTCTCATTCCCTCTCCCTCTCCCTCCACATCCTCTTTCCCACCCCCTCTCCTTCCCTCTCCCTCTCCCTCTCCCATTCACTTCCTCTAGGCAGTGCGCGAAAAACGGCAGTCTTAGAGGCCCTCCCCCCCTCCCATCCTTTGTAGTCCCGCATTCTCTCGTCCCTGTCAGTGGATGGAGTCCAGGAGCGGGGGGTTCGTAAAGGGGTGAGAATCAAGGGGCGAAACGAATAGGGGACAACATGCGGACTGGGGAGATCGAGATGATGGAAGGTCCCTGACAAGGGGAAGGTGGAGCTTTAGGCTCCACTGCTCATCTCACTATCTCACATCCATCTTCACTCTCTCTCAAATTTCCTCTCGCCTCTCTCTTTTTCCCTTACTCTTGTCACTCTTCTCCTCTCCTCTCCTCACTCACCCTTCCTCCCCTCTCCTTCCTCTCCTCTCTCTCTCCACATCCTCTCTTCCTCCCCTCTCTTCTCTCCTCTTCCTCCTCTCTCGCACCTCTTCCCTCTCCCTCTACCTCACTCAGCTTTCCCTCCCCTCTCGTCCCTCTCCCTTCCCCCTCTCATTCCTCACTCCCTCTCCCTCCCTATCACCCTTTCCCCCCTCTCCTTCCCTCTCCCTCTCATCCACTTCCCTCTCTCGCACACCACTCCTCCAGCCTGAGCAAAGACAGCCGCCAAATCCGACTCCAGACGCTGTTTTTTCCGGGTTGTTAAGAAACTCTCCAGCCTCGTTGTGTGGGTTAGAGAGATTCCTCGTTACACACTTAATACATTTCTTAGGTACACATGGCACCTGCTCGCGATTTTTCTTCTTGGATTGCCTTAGCGGGGGCGTGGAGGGGTGGGGGCGTGAAGGGGTGGGGGTGGGGTGTCTATAAAGAGGTTGAGTTATTTCTCTTTCTTTCCGTTCTATTTTTTTTTTTCTTTATCTGTTTTCCTCTCTCTTTGTCT
>NC_051387.1:14154064-14161564 GCF_015228065.2 Penaeus monodon
GGGAGGGGGAGGGGGAGGGGGGGGGGGGGGGGGGGGGGAGGAGGAAAAAAAAAAAAAAAAAAAAATGTGAGAAGGAAAAAAAAAAAAAAAAAAAAAAAAAAAAGGGGGGGGGGGAAGAGAGAGAGAGAGAGGACGGGGGAAGAGAGGAGAGGGGGGGGGGGGGGGGGGGGGGGGGGGGGGGGGGGGGGGGGGGGGGGGGGGGGGGGGGGGGGGGGGGGGGGGGGGGGGGGGGGGGGGGGGAGAGAGAGGAGAGAGAGAGAGAAGAGAGAGAGAGAAGAGAGGAGAGAGAGGAGAGGAGGAGAGAGGAGAGAGGAGAGAAGAGAGGAGAGGGAAGAGGAGAAGAGAGAAAGAGAGAGAGAGAGAAGGGAGAGAGGAGAAGAGAGAGAGAAGAGAAGAGAGAAAAGAGAGAGAGAGGGGAGAGAGAGAGAGAGAAGAAGAGAGAGAGAGAGAGAGAAGAGAGAGAGAGAAGGAGAAGAGAGAGAGAGGAGGAGAGAGAGGAGGAGAGAGGAGGGGGAGAGAGAGAGAGAGAGAGGGAGAGGAGAGAGAGAGAGAGAGAGAGAGAGAAGAGAGGGGGGAAAGAGGAGAGAGGATAGAGAAGAGAGAAAAGAGGAGAGAGTAGAGAGGAAAGGAGAGAAGAGAGGAGAGAGAGAGGAAGAGGGGAGAGAGAGAGAGAGAGGAGAAGAGAAAGGGGAAAAAAAGAAAGGGGGCGGGGAGGGAGAAGAGAAAGAGAAGAAGAGGAGCGAGGAGGAGGGGGAAAAGAGAGAGGAAAAAGAAAGGGAGGAGAGAAGAGAGAGAGGAGAGGGGAAAGGAAAGGGGAGAGGAGAAAAGAAAAGAAGAAAGAAGACAAGGGGGAAAGGGGAGGAAGGGAGGGAGAGGGGAGGAAGAGGAGGGAGAGAGAGGAAAAGAAGAGAGGAAAGTAAAAGAGAGAGAGAAAAAAGGGGAGAGTGAAAAAGGAGAGAGAATGATGAGAGAGAGAGGAGAAGGAGGAGAAAGAGAGGAGAAGAGAGAGAGAGAGAGAGAAAGAAGAGAGAGAGGGGGAGGGGAAGAGGAGACAGAAGAGAAGAAAGAAGGAGAGAAGGAAAGGGAGAAGGAGAGAAGAGAGGAGAGAGAGAGAGAGAAGAATGAAAAAGGAGAGGAGAAGAACGAGAGAGGGGAAAAGAGAAAGAGAGAGAAGAGAGGAGAAGAGAAAGAAAATTTCATACTCACCCCTCTCTTTGCTGAGATCTGAAAGAAACACATACCTTCTCCCTTCCTCAAACGGAAGGCCAATAAAAAAAACGAGGAAAATCTCTCTCTCTCTCTCTCTCATTCTCTCTCTCTCTTCTCTTAATCCCGATCAAGGTGTGTCTCCTTAATCAGCGATAGTCACTGGCCGGTGATTAAAACGCGTCCACTTTCTACGGGATTGAGAGGGGATTATTCCGTTCGCTTCCTTCCTCTCAAAAGTAATGTATTCTTTGATGTTGTCAGTGATCAAGGCTCTTCTCACTACGTGTAAGGCGCAGTTTAATCTCCTCTCAAAGCGGAATTTTGTTGTGTATTCTATAGAGGGGGGAAAAAAGGGTGTTTCTTTTATTTTTATTTTATTTCAATACTTTGCCGATGGATGTTTGTTTCTGTTTTCATTTCTTTTATTTTGCGCTGACTGGTCTTTATTATGGTATGTATGGTAGGCTAAATAGGGGGGTTTGTTTAGCGAGGGAGTGGACCGCTGTCCCCGAGTTAACGACAAAAACACGTTTAACTGACAAATTATAGGCCTACTTGAGAATCACCTGAGGTAAGGTGACTTTCTGTAGAGGCTTCGTAGAGTTCAAAATGGCTCGCCCGCCAAATCAAAGCACTTCTTTTCCCAAAGAGCAAAGGATCTTCGGCCCTAAAACTCAGCCACAAAAACGAGTGTGTCAGCTGAGGTCATATCTCTACGACACCGACCAAATCGGGACCAATTTTACACGAAAAGACAAAGTCATATCTATTTTTTTTCCTGTGGCGTCCTTCACCTCAAAGGAACTTCCCAAAACAACGGAGAAAATTCTATAAAAAAAAAAATACATCAATAATAATAATAAATCAAGAAAACGGAACACCATTTCTTTCTTCGAGACAGACGTGGCATCTCCAAGGTCACCTCAGGTCACGGGGTGGGAGGAGCCGCCAATCAGAGCCCTTTCTCAGAAGCCCTAAAGGGAGGTTGGATTATGGGAGGGGGGGGGGGTAGTTGAGGGTCATTTCATGGCAGTTAGCGGCAATTTGCGTCCCGTTCAGTCTTTTTCTGCGATTTCCTTATTATCATTGTCAGGATTTTTGTTGGTGACAGAGCGAGAGAAAAAAATGTGAACGAAATGTTTACTTATATATATATTTCCGACAGGATTTTTACGAGGGATTTTGGTCCAAATAATTTTGGGAAACGGAGGCATCCGATTAATGATAATTGGACGTGACCAATTCTGTCAAAATATTTCGCCCTCCTTTTCTTACCTCTGCCCCCCCCCCCACCATCTCTTCACCTGAGACCACACCTCCCCTCCTAACCCCTACCCCCCCCCACCCCACCACAGAAGAGATGTCATTTGTCCCGCAAATCCATTATGGACGGGAATTCTACCCTTATTATTAACGTCCATAAAGGTCAGTGTTCTATGTTTAGAAGAACGACCCCCTTACAGCCTCGCCTACTACCTGATACAAAGAATAAAAGCTAACAAAAGAAAGAAAGGCGAGAGAGAGAGAGAAAGAGAAGAAAAATGAAAAAAAAAGTTTGGCATTCGCGCATTAAAACGTAAAAATAAGAAGAAAAAAAAAAGGAATTTAGATCTTTTCTCTTCCGAATTCGTCACCACTTTTCGTAGTTCTCAGTCCCCGGGAGGCGTGATGCGTTTCCCTGAGAGCTCCTAAACCCCACGTATTTCGTAGATTCTAAATGCCATGGCTATCTTCCTTTCCGATATGCTGCGTTTTCTGTTTCTCTCTCCGTCATCATCGTCATCATCATCGTCGTTGCAGAAACCAATATCATCTCCAAACCTATTACACCATTATCAGCATCATAATCATCGCGATTATCCCTTATCAGCATCACAGCAATCACCACTATTGATAATAACACTAACACGGGGCCATCATCTCCAAATCCACTTCTGCAATTGACTATCAACAGTCGTTATTTGGTGCAATTTCGAGGTCGTTGCACAGACCCGAATTCTTTCTGGCTCTTTCCCGTTTCTCCAATAAACCAATAATTCATATAAAAAAGAAAAAAAAGAGGATCAGCATTAGCTTGTATCGTAATTTTAGGCCGGAAGTGTCAGTGGTTGGTGTTTTATAAATCTGTTTGTTGAGTTGTTTGTTTGTTTATTTTCCGATTTACCAATTTATGAATATTTCTATCTATGCTTCCAAAGACAGAGTATCTATTTCTTCTATCTATCCGTATATTTACAAATCAGTTTTTCAGTATGCATCTATCTATTATCTACTGATTTATTTATTCTATATATCTGTTCATATTTTCGAATCTTATATCTTATTCCTCCCGTAATATCTATCAGTTCCCTCCTTCCCTCCCTCCCGTAATATCTATCAGTTCCCTCCTTCGCTCCTGCCCTCCAATATCTACCAGTTCCTTCCTTCCCTTCCTCCTTCCCTCCATTATTTACCAGTTCCCTCCTTCCCTCTCTCCATTATCTACAGTTCCCTCCTTCCCTCCCTCCTCTTTTCTCTTCGAGTTTGATTAATAACACAAGTCCTGCAAGGCCGCATGGCATGTAATAACATTGTGACACCCAATTTTTCTCCTTCCACATTCTTATATTTTTCTTCTTTTTTCTTTTTCTTCCATCTACATCTTCCTCTTCCACTTCCTCTACCCCTTTACATCATATAATTCTCTTCATTCTCTTCCTCCTCGTCCTATCATCATCATTTTCCTTATCCTCTTCCCCATTCTCAAATCCCTCTTCCTCCTCTTCCTCACCTTCCTCCTCCCCTTCCTCCTCTTCCACCTCTTTCTTCCTCCTCCTCCCCCTCCTCACATACCCCGCTTCCTCTCCCCATTCCCCTTCCTCCTCTTCCACCTCCTCCCCCTCCTCACAGACCCCGCTTCCTCCCCCCCCTTCCCCTCTCTCCTATGACATATGGGCTCCACTCGTGCCCCTCGGCTTAAGCAAGACATGATGGGTGGAATCCTTCGTTAAGGCAGGATATTACGGTCGGACTTATCGGGTATCAATGCGCCAGATGGAGACGGAGAGTTGGATTTCGGGGAGGGGGAGGGGGAGGAGGGAGGAGGAGAGAGTTGGGTTGAGTGGGTGGGTGGGTGAGAGAGAGAGAGAGACAGAGAGAGAGAGAGAGTGAGAGTAATAGAGAGAGTGAGAGTAAGAGAAAGAGAGAGAAAGAAAGAGAGAGAGAGAGAGCGAGAGTGAGAGAGAGAGAGAGAGAGAGAGAGAGAGAGAGAGAGAGAGAGAGTGAGAGAAAGAGTGAGAGTAGAGAAGAGAAAGAAGAGAGAGAGAGAGGAGCGAGCGAGAGAGAGATGAGAGAGGAGAGAGAGTGAAGAGAGAGTGAGATGAAGAGGAGAGAGAGAGAGAGAGAGGAGAGAGAGAGTGAGAGAGAGAGAGTGAGAGAGAGAAAGAGAGAGAGAGAGAGAGCGAGAGAGTGAGAGAGTGAGAGAGAGAGAGAGAGAGAGAGAGAGAGAGAGAGAGAGAGAGTGAGTGAGTGAGTGAGAGAGAGAGAGAGAGAGAGAGAGAGAGAGAGAGTGAGAGAGAGAGAGAGAGAGAGAGAGTGAGAGTAATAGAGAGAGTGGGAGTAAAAGAAAGAGAGAGAAAGAGAGAGAGGAGAGAGAAGAGAGAGGAGAGAGAGGAGAGAGAGAGAGAGAGAGAGAGAGAGAGAGAGAGAGAGAGAGAGAGAGAGAGAGAGAGAGAGGGAGAGAGAGGAGAGAAGAGAGAGTGAGAGAAAGAGAGAGAGAGAGGAGAAGAGGAGAGAGAGAGAGAGAGATGGAGAGAGAGAGAGAGAGAGAGGTGATTAGAGGAGAGAAGGAGAGAGAGAGGAGAGAGAGAGGAGAGAGAGGGAGAGAGGAAGAAGAGAGAGAGAGAGAGAGAGAGAGAGAGAGAGAGGGGTCATCCGAGGGTGAAGACCTGATCAAGCGATAACATAACTCAGGTCCTCCTCGATCGAACGATGACACGACAGGACCGTAAGTTCGAGAGCCGCGCCGTGGGGGGGGGGGGGGGGAAATTGTGGAATCAACCGTTTGCTGTTTCGCGAGGATGGGGATTCGGGGAAGAGGGAAGAGGAAGGGGAAGAGGAAGGGGAAGTGGGAGGGGAAGAGGGAGGGGAAGAGGGAGGGGAAGAGGGAGGGGAAGGAGAAGAGGGAGGGGAAGAAGAAAGGGAAGAGGGAGGGGAAGAGGAAAGGGAAGTGGAAGGGGAGGAGGGAGGGGGAAGAGGGACGGGAAGAAGGAGGGGAAGAGGGAGGGAATTAGAATCAGACACAAAGACAGAAAAAGAGAGAGAGAGAATCAGACACAGAGACTGAAAAAAGAGAGAGAGAACCAGACACAGAGACAGAAAAGAGAGAGAGAGACCGAGCCAGGGAAAAAGAGAACGAGAGGAGAGAACCTTCCCCAAACTTTCCTCACGAGGCTACCTGAGGGGCCATTGTGTGTCTAATTGTGTCACACTTGTTAGCATGAGAATCGAACCTGCTCTGGGCTCTTTTGTTTGGCCGTTTTTCCTCTCGTTTGATTCCTCTCCGTCCCGTTCTTTGAAGGAGGGGAATGGAAGACGGATGATAAAATAAATGAGAAGGTCACGGGGTGCCGATAAAAGACGGAAACGGTATAACTAACACAATAAATAAAAGATAAAAACCTTTCGGCCAAAAAAGAGAAAAAAAAACGAATAAATAAGCTAACGATAAATGATATAAAATTCCCTCCAAGAAGAGAAATTCAAATAAATAAAAATAAATAAATAAATAAACGATATATGAAGAGAAAAATAACGCAAATTATAAAAATATGACAAAAAACGGAATTTGAAAAAGGTTACTTATCCAACTTGACGTGTGTGAAGGACTTAGTGTCTCAAGGAATTTCATTTATTTACGAATTCGTCAAGTCACCCCTCTCCTCACCCTTCCTTCCCTGTGCGTGTGTGTGGATGAGTGAGTGAGTGAGTGAGTGAGTGAGTGAGATGAGTGAGGAGTGAGTGAGTGAGGAGTGAGTGAGGAGTGAGAGGAGATGAGGAGAGGAGAGAGAGAGAGAGAGAGAGAGTGAGAAGTGAGAGAGAGAGAGAGAGAGAGAGAGAGAGAGAGAGAGAGGAGAGAGAGAGAGAGAGAGAGAGAGAGAGAGAGAGAGAGAGAGAGAGAGGGAGAGAGAGAGAGAGAGAGAGAGAGAGAGAGAGTGTGTGTGTGTTTATGTGTGTGTGAGCGTGAGTGTGTGAGCGTGAGTGTGTATGTACATGCTTACGTGTCTGTTTGTACGTGTATTTCTGAGTAAACTTCCACATGCACTCGCGAAATCCCAAGAAATCTCACTCAGCACCTCCCAAGTCTGTCCACCACGAGCAGTAACATCCTCGCAAGAACCCTCAGTTTCCCCGTCAAAAAAAAAAGAAAGAAAGAAAAGAAAAAAAACGAAGCTTAAAAAAAAATATATGGACGCCAACGTTTTTTCCCCCTCGTTCCGTCTTGTTAAGTAGATTATTTCACCTCACAACGGCGCGCGATTTCCCCGAGACATCAAACTTTCTTATAAAGGAAGTTTCGCCGTCCGGTTTCCCTTGCCCGGGACGGTGGGGGGGGGGCGGGCTGAGGGAGGGAAGGAGGGAGGGAGGGAAGAGGGAGGGAGAGAGGGAGGGTGGAGGGGAGCGAAAGGCGATAAGGCATCCCGGCCCTTCTATCTTATGAGCATTAAGGCTAATTTCCCCCGGCACTGTGACTGGCAAATGAGTTTTGTTGTTTCCCTATACGAATTTGATAGAGTTTGTACCCCGGCTTTATGGTGCGCCCGGGAGGGGGTAGTGGGTAGAGGGGGGTATAGAGGGGGATGGGTCTATAGGGGGGGGGGGATAATACACAGGAGGGAATTCGGTCTTTAGGGCAACCCTGGCGTAAGAGTGACAATCGTATACGTCCTTAGTATGGCAGACAGAAAAAAAAAAAATAAATTGGAGAGTCACTTCCGGTCGAAATCTGGAGTTGCTTTGGGATTTCCAAGATGGGTTTTGGAGACGACCTATTATCTTGGGGTCCGGGGGGTCACTACTGCTCTTAACGACCCCCAGGAAGGCATGCGAGGAATGGCGGGGTAGGGGGAGAGATAGGGAGGAGGGGGGGGGTGGTCGTCACGCTATCGCACACACGCGGGGAGCTAGACGTACACACGTACAAACTGCGTATTTGCATATATGTACGTAAAATACAAGTACATATGCATAAGAATTTGCCGCAATTAAACACAAACACACACACACACACACACACACACACACACACACACA
>NC_051387.1:14166564-14171564 GCF_015228065.2 Penaeus monodon
TAAACGCTTTGTTTGGATATGATTCTATTCGCTGCGCTGTATATGCATGAGGCATTTGTATAGGATATCCGTGCTTTAAATACTTTATATGTGCATGTTAAATGTTCTGCCGGGGTGTATCTTTACATGATATATGTGGCGTTTAGGTGTATTTTTACGTGGCGTGTAGTGTATCTGGATGGATCTTTACATATTAAATGTTATACCCGGACACACATGCACACACACACACACACACACACACACACACACACACACACACACACACACACACAACAACACACACACACACACACACACACAACACACACACACACACACACACACACACACACACACACACACACACACACACACACACACACACACACGCACATGTGTGTGTGTGATTCATATCCTATTCCCTGCTCTCTCCCTTCTCATCTTTCTTCGTATGTGTTCTTTCTTCTCACTTTTCATTTTTCTTGTTTTTTTTCCTTCTCTACCTCCTCGCCTCCTCGTTCTCCTTCCTCTCCCCTTCTTCCTTCTCCTTCTCCTCCCCCCCCCCCTGCTCCTCCTCTTCCCTCTCTTCTCTCTCTCTCCCTCCCTCTTTATCACCATCACTACATCCTCCTTTTCCCTCTCCCCAACTGCAATACTTCCTCCTCCTTCTCCCTTTCCACCCCTCTTTCCCTCCCTCTTTCCTCCTCCTCCTCCTCTACCTCCTCTAACCAACTCCTCCCCTCTTCCTCTTCCTCTTCTTCCTCCTCCTCCTCCTCCTCCCTCCATCACAACCACCTCCTTCTCCTCTCTCTATCCCATACATCCTCCATCACAGCCATAACCTCCTCCTCCTGCTCCTCCTCCTCCCCCTTTTCCCCCTCTACAACCACCTCCTTCTCCCTCTCCCCACCACCACCACCCCCTCCTCTTCCACCACAACCACCTCTTCCTCCACCACAGCACACCCCTATCTCCCTCTCTCCACCACAACCACCTGTTCTTCCTCCTCCTCCACCACAGCACACCCCTATCTCCCTCTCTCCACCACTTACCTGGACGTTGCAGAGCTCCTGGAGATGGTGATGTCTGGCGCGGGGAAGATCCCTCCGGCGCGGCACGAGATGATCACACTCTCCTCGTTCGGTTTGGAATACGTCATCGACATGTCGGCCGCAGGCGCTGTAGGAGGGAGAGAAAAGGGGAGACGTTAGAATGGCGAGATTTTTTTTTTTTTTTTTTTTTAGCTTATGGGTATGGTGTCCTTAAAAAGAAGAAGAACAACAACAACAACAACAACAATAACAAGAAGAAGAAGGAGAAGGAGAAGAAGAAGAAGAAGAAGAAGAAAGAAGAAAGAAGTAGATGGTGATGATGGTTAAGGATAGCAATGTGAGTATGGGTAAAGATTGTTAATGTTTGTTTTTATTCATAAATAGATAGTGATAAGATCTCTGCATTAATACACGTATCTATCTATATATCCATCTACTTGTGTCTATTTTCTGTTTCTTTTCCTCGCTTTCTTTCTCTCTCTCTCTCTCTCTCTCTCTCTCTCTCTCTCTCTCTATCTCTCTCTCCTCTCTCTCTCTCCTCGCTCTCTCTCTCTCGCTCTCTCTCTCTCTCTCCTCTCTCTCTCCCCTCCTTCCTCCTCTCTCTCTCCTTCTCTCTCCTCTCCTATCTATCTCCTCTCTTCCCCCTCCCTTTTCTCTCCCTCTCTCTCTCTTTTTCCTATCTTTTTTCCCTCTTCCCCTTTTTCTCTGACACTGAGACGCACATGACCCTAATAAATCATGCATTAACCCTCCCTCTTTCTCAACCACAACCCCCCCCCCCCTTTCCTAAAGAGCGTGACCTCCTACCCTCTCGATACCCCCCCCCCCCTCATTGGCACTGGCACTCTGACCCCCTCGGCGTTCTTAATCCCCGAGAGGGTGTGTCTGAGAACTTTCTCCTTCTATGGGTCTGTCTGTTTTGTCTGTTTGTCTGTTCTCTATTTCTGTCTGTTGTCTGTCTCTCTTTCTGTCTATCTATCTATCTATCTGTCTGTTTTTCAGTCTCTCTTTCTGTCTTCTGTCTATCTATCTATCTATCTATCTGTCTGTCTCTTTCTTCCCTTCCCCCTCCTTTCCTCCCTCTTCCTCCTTCCCTCCCTCTTCCTCCTTCCCCTCCTCCTTCCCTCCCTCCCTCTCTTCCTTAAAATCCTCGCTTCCCTCCCTCTCCCTCTTCCTTAAAATCCTCGCTTCCCTCCCTCTCCCTCTTCCTTAAAATCCTCGCTTCCCTCCCTCTCCCTCTTCCTTAAAATCCTCGCTTCCCTCCCTCCCTCTCTTCCTTAAAATCCTCGCTTCCCTCCCTCTCCCTCTTCCTTAAAATCCTCGCTTTCCTCCCTCTCCCTCTTCCTTAAAATCCTCGCTTCCCTCCCTCTCCCTCTTCCTGAAAATCCTCGCTTTCCTCCCTCTCCCTCTTCCTTAAAATCCTCGCTTCCCTCCCTCTCCCTCTTCCTTAAAATCCTCGCTTCCCTCCCTCTCCCTCTTCCTTAAAATCCTCGCTTCCCTCCCTCTCCCTCTTCCTGAAAATCCTCGCTTCCCTCCCTCCCCCTCTTCCTTAAAATCCTCGCTTCCCTCCCTCTCCCTCTTCCTGAAAATCCTCGCTTCCCTCCCTCTCCCTCTTCCTTAAAATCCTCGCTTCCCTCCCTCTCCCTCTTCCTTAAAATCCTCGCTTCCCTCCCTCTCCCTCTTCCTTAAAATCCTCGCTTCCCTCCCTCTCCCTGCCCTCGGTCACTGCGCATTCCTGTTGCTAATCCCAGGGCCTTGACTCTTCCGATGCCCCGCATTCCTGGCTCCCTCAAACACATCTTGCAACATTGCAACGGAATCTGCGCGTATCACTTTCCCTTCGCCCCGGATGGTGACGCTGGGAATGTGACAGTGATGGAGGGAACTTGTGTTAATGAGAGGGAGAGAAAAAAAAAAGTGGGATGGAAGTATATATGTTTAAGTAAGTAGAAGGAGGAAGAGGGAGGGAGGGGGGATTGGAGAGGGAGGGAGGGAGAGAGGGAGGGAGGGAGGGAGGGAGGGAGGGGGAGAGAGAGAGAAGGAGGGAATGAGGAAGGGAGGGAGGGGGGAAGGAGGGAAGGGAGGGAAGGAAGGAGCGAGGGAAGGAGGGGGAGAGAGGAAGGAGGAAGGGAGGGAAAGGAGGGAAGGAAGGAAGGAAGGAAGGAGGGAGGAAGAGAGAGAGAGAAAAAAAAAATACACGAAAGATAACCACAATCGCCGTGTCAAAATGCAACCGGCTTCCCCTCTCCCTTCCCTCCTCTCTCCCCTTTACCCTTCCCCCCAAACCCCTACACCCCCGCCCTTACCGCAACATCCACGCCCTCCGCCTGCCGCCCCCCATCCCCCCGCCCCCTCCTCCCTCCTCCGAGGCAAGTGGGCCATAACCGCGCCTGAGTTCGCATTACCCGCAGCGCCGCTAGGCATGGCGATGCTAAGTGATGAATATGGGCCGCTGCTGAAGCCCCTCTTGATGAATTCTTGATGGCACACTAAAGGCCGCTCGTCGCCATTGCCTCCGCGGGCTGACCCGCACTTAAAAGGATTTCGTCGGGCGATAAAACGGGAACGACATTACGAGAGGGAGTTAGAGCTGGCCAAATACGGTGGAAGGAGGAGGGTGGGGGCGGGAGGGGAGGGGAAAGGGCGTTGGGGGGAGGGGGGCGGAGGGGAGGGAGGGAGGGAGGGAGGGAGGGAGGGAGGGAGGGAGGGAGGGCTGTGCGTCCGCCCGCGCGCGAGCGCGCGTGTGTGGGCGCAAAGGCACTTGTGCCTGTGAAATCACGATTACATAAACAGCTACTTCGACCAGTAGTAAGGAAGCGAGAGAAAGCCCATTCCCTTTCCCGCACAAGTATGAATAAGCCGTAACTCGCCTCCGCGTCCGCAACACTTAATTCTCTCCTCCCTCCCCAGCGCCGCCCGCGTGTTTACCGCCGCATCCGACCAAATAAACACCTCCATCTCAAATTGGAATATACAACAAGTCGCACATTCATTACCCGAAGCAGGGGCGCCGCGTCCGAGGCACATAAACTGTTAATGAATACAGTGTTCGCATATCAACGCCATTGTGTCATGAGTTCCCGAGGCTCATGAATCCGGAGCTAGTAAGAGGACCTGGCTATTAATACCTCTTGGCCTTAAGACTCGTTTGTAATAGGACTGGAGGGATTAGACAGCGCGGAGAGAGAGAGAGAGAGAGAGAGAGATAGAGAGAGATAGAGAGAAAGAGTGAGTGAGTGAGTGAGGGAGAGGGAGAGGGAGAGGGACAGAGAGAGGGAGAGGGAGAGGGAGAGGGAGAGGGAGAGAGAGAGAGAGAGAGAGAGAGAGAGAGAGAGAGAGAGAGAGAGAGAGAGAGAGAGAGAGAGAGAGAGAGAGAGAGTGAGTTAGAGAGAGAGAGAGATAAAGGATTGAAGAGAGAGAGAAAAAAAATATGCGATCCTCTTAAGTCTATTGACTCAGGTGGTGAATTAAAAAAAGGACATAACTGGGATTGTTGGTCTGTTTAAATAAGGTCAATAAAGTGGGTTTGGTTAAGGTCACACAATGAACTTGGGGTTATCACAGACGCTCAGAGAAAAAAAATATACACACATGTTTACGAACGATAGGCAGAATATATTCCACATTAACTGAAGTATCCCTTATTTAAATATCCCGGATGTCTTGATACATTAACAAGTATTATATATACACACAAACGCGACGGCTGTGACCAAGTATCCATCACTCACTCGCTAAGTGCTGATAACAACTGCCGATTGCTTTGAAATCAGTCAAGCACTTGCAAACAGAGAGGCAGACAGAGCGCACTTGTCTGTCGGCCAATAGTTAAGCCTCTTGTCTGCACCGTGGCCTTGAATAGTTAATGTTGCAGTGCTAAATATCATTCGTTCTTGGTTGTAGTACATGGCTACTGTTACGCGGGGAAAAGGGGAAGATAAAATGATAGAAAAATTAATATCCTAT
>NC_051387.1:14176564-14181375 GCF_015228065.2 Penaeus monodon
CCGCCTCTTTCTCTCCGCTTTCCCCTTCCCCTCTTCCCCTTTTATCCTTCCCCTCTCCTTTCCTCCCCCTCTCCTTTCCTCCCCTCCTCATCTTCCTCCCCTCGCCACTCACCCATTCTCCTCATTTCCCCTCATCTCTCTCCCCCCCTTTTCCCCTTTCCTCTGCCTTCCCCTCAGCGTCATTTGTCAGCCGAGAGAAACCCAAGTTGCCTCTCCTGGCTTGATGATCATCCAGTTCTCAGTCGGCGGGTTTCCCCTGCGCTTTTTCGACCAAAAGAAAGTGTATTTCTTGTATGCAATTATGTGCGTATGTATATGGATGTCCTTGTGTATATATATGAACGCTTTTGCACACACATAAACACAAAATTATGCAAATACATATGTATGTGCAAGTGTATATTTGTATCTCTATAAGTGTATTTATATACAACTCATGCCACATTCAAGTCACCCATATATACTCACAATAACACAAACCAACAGACAGACAGACAAACAAAGCACACAAAGAGACAGACGGAAGGACAGACGAGAACCGAGGAAAGATTCCTGATAAAAAAATATAAAAGAGATGTCCACAATCCTGATGGCTTTGAGCTGACCACCTTGAGGCCAACAATTTGACAAACGGTGGCTGGAGGGGGAGAGAAAAGAGGGGAGGAGAGGGGAAAGGGGTGAGAAAAGAGGGGAGGAGAGGGGAAAGGGGAGAGAAAAGAGGGGGGGAGAGGGGAAAGGGGGAAAAAAAGGGGAGGAGAGGGGAGGGGGGGAAAGAAAAAGAGGGGAGGAGGGGGAAGGGGAAGAAAAAGAGGGGAGGAGAGGGGAGAGGGGAAAGAAAGAGGGGGGGAAAGAGGGGAAAGGGGAGAGAAAAAAGGGGAGGAGAGGGGAAAGGGGAGAGAAAGGAGGGGAGGAGGGGAGAGGGGAAGAAGAGAGAGGGTGGTGTAAGGGGAGGCGGGAGAGGGGAGAGAGGAGGAGAGGAGGAGAGGAGAGGGGAGAGAGGAGGAGAGGAGAGAGGTGAAGAGGGAAAGCAGAAAGAGGAAGATGGAAGGAGGAAAAGAAGGAGGAATTAGGAAGAGAAACAGCAGCAAAGAAAGAGAAAAAAAGGAAACGAAAAGATAGAGAAAAAAAAACAAGTAACGAAAAGTAAACACAGTCCTAGCCCATTCACTTCTCTCTCTACCCCCTATCTTCTTGTTCCCAACCTCTCATTTACATGTACTTTTCACACACACACACACGCCAAACCTACACGAAATAAGCAAACACGAAAATAACCTCCGGCAGAAACAGGTATACCGCGGCGTCGACAGTGGGCGGCGCCAACGCCCGCGGGGAACAAAGAGCGACGCAAGCAGAGTCAAGGAAAAATTTGGTCGAGCAGGAAAAGGAGGCCATGATATTAGGAAAAGCGTTCTGCAAGGCATTTCCGAGACAGCGCCGCGCCTCGATATTCTCCGTGTCCGTCCAGGGGGGATAGGCGGCTAATGGGTGTATTGCGTTGTTTTTCTTTTATTCTCCCTCTCTTTCTCTCTCTCTCTCTCTCTCTCTCTCCTCTCTCTTCTCTTTTCTCTCTCTCTCTCTCTCTCTCTCTCTTTCTCTCTCTCTCTCACTTTCTCCTTGTTCTTCTGTTCTTTTCTCTCAATTTATCTTTCTTTTCTTTTTTCTGTGTCTGTCTGTCTGTCTTCTCTGTCTCTTTTCCCTTCTCTCTAGCCCTTTACAATCTCCCTCTCCCTTCCCTCACTTACTCTCATTTCTCACTCATATCTCCCTTCATTTCTTTCTTCCCCTCGCCCATCCCCCACTTCTTCTCACTTTCCCCCCAAATCCCTCCCTCTCCTGTTTCCCCCTCCTTCCCACTTCCTCCCACCCCACCCTATTCCCCCCTCCCTCTCTTCCCTCCTCCCCTCTCCCCCCTCCTCCAACCCCACCCTCTTTCTCCTCCCTTTCCCCCCTTCTCCCTCCCCCTTCTCCTCCCCCTTCTCCTCCTCCTCCTCCTCTTTCTCGTATTCACTGCACAGCGAACTCCGCACATTCGCACCGTGCTCTGCCAATGGCCTTTGGGAGCGGACCCGCGGCAAATATAAATCACATTGTTTGTAAAAGAAAAACAAAACCAAATAAACAAATTGACATTGATGGGTTCCCGGGTCTAGGGGGGAGGGGAGAAAGAGAGAAGAGAAGGGGAGAGAGAGGAGGGGAGGGGGAGAAGGGGTAGAGGAGAGGGAAAAGGTCGGGAGAGGAAGTGGTGAAGATGAGAGAGGGGGGGATAGAGAGAGAGGGAGAGGAAAGGGGATTTGAGAGTGGAGGAGGGGGTAGAGGGAGGGAAGAGGGAGAGAGGGGGAGGAAACGGGTGAAGAGAGTGGGGAGAAAAAGAGGGAGGGGAGGAAAGGGAAGAGGGGGAGAGAGGGGAAGAGAGGGGGGGAGGAGGAGAGAGAGGGTAAGAAAGTAGAGGATAGAGTGGAGAGAGGCAGGGGGGGGGGGGGAGACAGAGACAGAGCAAAGGAAGCGAGGGGAATGAGGGGGGGGGGGGGGAGCTGTCTGGACTGGGAGAGGCCAGAAGAACGAAGAAGAGAGAGGACAGGTGGGAATGCGAGAGGAAGAGACAGGAGGGGTGAAGATTAAGAATGATGAGCTCACGGAAGAGCTTGGGGTTTGGGCGCAGAAGCGAGGGGAAGAGGAGGAGAAAGAGAATAAATGAGGGGGTGGAGGGAAAAGGAAGGGAAAGAAAAGGGAAAGAGAGGGTTAGGAGAGAGGAGGGAATAAAGAATGGAGGGAAGTAATGAAGGAAAGAGGAAATGAGGGAAAGAGGAAAACGTGAAAGAAAAATGAACAGAGCAAATAATGATGGCGAAAGAAATTTTTAAAATACATACAAGTTACGCAAAAAAATATATAAAAACAGTTTTTAATAAGAGACATGTAAATCTATACCTTAATATCTTAAAAACGCAAATAAAACTTGCTATGTTAATGATCATGTTGCTGCTGATGACAATAATAATAGTAATATCAAATTTAATGATAGCAACAACAAGAATAACAATAATAATAATAATAATAATAATAATAATAATAATAACGATGATGACCATGATAATGAAAATAATAGTAATAAATGATAATGACGTATAATAACACCAATAATGATAATAATGATAATACCACTAAATGATTATGATAATAATGACACTACTCCTAAAATAATGATGACAATAATATTAAAAATAATTATTATAATAATGTTAATACCACATATGACAGCAATACTACTACTAAAATAATAACTACAACAACATTAATACAACTACAATATTGATTTTAATAATGGCAATACCTCTTACTAAAATAAAGACCAACAATATGAACAATAATGACGAAACACCAAGAAAAAAAAAGGTAAAAATGTCGAGTTCAAAATCTCGCTCCTTCCGTTTCTCGAGACATCACAGGCCGTTAGAGGACTTCCTTCAGGGCCCGTAACTCGTACACGAGGGGAGGGGAGGGGAGGGGGTGTCCTGTATCCCTTCCCTCCTCCCCTTTGCTTTTTTTTATCTCTATGTTTTTTTTTTTCGTTTTTTTTTTCTTGTCGCTTCTTTCTCTCTTTCTCTTTTTTTTTCCTTCTTGTCTTTAATATGGTCTTCCCTTCTTTCGTTCATTTCCCCTCTTCCCCCCTCTCCTCTTCCTTTTCCTCTTTTCTCATTTACTCCTCTCTCTCCCACTTCTTCCCCCTGTGAACATTTTCCCTCCCTCCTCTTCTCCTTCACCTTTTACCCCCCCTTCGCTCCTCCTCTGCCTCTTCCTCCTCCTCCTCCTCTTCCTTCCTCCTCCTCCTCCTCTTCCTTTCTCCTCCTCTTCCTTCCTCCCTCCTCCTCGCCTCCCATCCTCATTCTTCCCCCTCTTCCTCCACCCCTCCTTCTTCCCTCCCTCCTCCCCCCCTCCTTCCTTACCCCTTCCTCCCCCCTAGCATACCCCTGTCCTCCCTCCCTTCCTCCCATCCCTCCTCTCCCTCCTCCCTCCCTCCTCCCCTTCCTTACCCCCCCCCCCCTGAGTCTCGACAGCCTCCCGCAGCCCAAGGGAAGTGACAGTCGCCATTTCGACATCGTTCGACCTGCCAGCGCTGCTCAGTAAAAGGCGGAGATGCAAGAAAACAACGCAGCTTCACTTGACATGAGGTCGATACTTTTTTTCTTTTACCTTTTTTTGTATTTTCATTTCTTCTCTCTATTTTTCTCCTATATTTTTTCTGCCTTTTTTTATTCTCGTAGGTTCATTTATTTCTGATTCTTATAAGATGATGCGTATATATGAAGATCCACCTGTGCAAGTGGAAAGATAAATATATATATATATATATATATATATATATATATATATATATATATATATATATATATATATATAATGATAACACCAACCGGAAAAAAAATAAAAACACACAATTCAACGACAATAAACGAGCGTGAGAACCTTCAAAGTGCACAGGGCCCTTACACCCCACCCCCTTTCCCCTCACCCCCCTTTCCCCCCCCCCCCCCCCTACCCCCCTCAATGCCCCGACAACAGAATACGACTCTCAATATCCCTCCCGCCCGAGCGACTTGCGACCTTCCCGCGCCCGGCCACAAGGTTGACAATGGCTTCCGAGATCCTGCGTGAGTGACACCTTTCCCCGAGGGTCATCGCCGGAAGCCGCAGTGCCGATTCTTCGCCCATCTCGGGCACCTGCTCGACGGGTGACGAGGGCGGGGGGAGACGGAGGGGAAAAGGGGAGGAAAGTAGGGAAATGAGAAAAGAAGGGGGGAAATGGGAAA
>NC_051387.1:14186475-14193975 GCF_015228065.2 Penaeus monodon
GAGAGAGAGAGAGAGAAAGAGGAGAGAGTACCACAGCAACATAAAACAAGCGACAAGAATTTATTTTTCGTGTTGCTGAAGAAAGTGTGTGTCTGGGGGGGGGGGGGTCCGGATAGGTAGGAGGGGGGGGATCTGCAGGTAAGGGAAATGTGTCTTCAAGTTTACCTGGTCGAGTCACAGAGGCATTTTTCTTTTCTTTTCTGTTTAGTCCCCCCTTTTCTTTTTCTTAAATCTTTCTTGCATTTTTTTTTTTGAATGTTTAAATCTGTTATGTATCTGTTTTTTTTTCTTCTTTTTTTTTTTGGTTTCCGAGATGACTGGAGATTCTTGATATCCTCGGAAGGCGATTTTGAGTTGAAAGAGAAAGGACAATGCATGAATCCCATTTATTTATTTATTTGTTTATTTATTACATGTTTTCTTTATTATTATTATTGTTATGATTATTATTATCTTTTATTTATTTATTCTTTTTTTGGGGGGGTAGAGAAGGAGCTTCAAGGGATATTTTAGTATAGAGAATCCTCCTCTCTCTCGCTCTCCCGGTCCATCCTCTTTTTATCTTCCCCTACCTTTTCCTCTTCCTTACTCTCCTTCTCCTTTTACCTCCTCCTATTTTTTTCCCTTTCCCTCTCCCTCCCTTCCCCCCCTCCCTCCTTCACCCCACGCACAAAGGCAAACCCACAATAAATCCCCGCTGTTGCGCGCGTGGGTTTGCGTGCGACCTGGGAGGAGGAGGAGGAGGAGGAGGAGGAGGAGGAGGAGGAGGAGGAGGAGGAGGAGGAGGAGGAGGAGGAGGAAGGGATGGGGAAGGAGAAGGAGGAGGAGGAACAGCAGCAGCATCACCAAGAAGCAGCTGGCTGGGTCTGAGAAGACACGCCATTGCACACAGCTGGTTGCAAGTGACGGATGCCGGGGCGGAGACAGAGTGGAAACGGCAGAGCAACATTGCAATAAGTCTTTGCAAGGCATCATGGGCGACTTCATTCTCTCGCTCGCTCGGCCATTACGTCATCACTTGCAACTTTACAAGATTCGGGAGGACGAGAGGACGGGGAAGACCTGCCGGGACGTGCAATAAGGGCGTCTCTTTAATAACTGCTCACGTGTTGCAGACGGACCCTTGCAGTGGATACAGTCCAGTGCTAACTCATTTCTCTCTCCGTTAATTCGTCTTTTTCCTCGTCTTTCTCCTCCTCAGGACATTTTAGCTCTCTCCCTCTTACTCCTCTCATTTCTTATTCTTCTCTATTTCTCTCCTTTCCCTCTTCGAACTGCCATTTTTCGTATTCCCTCTCCCATTTCTCTTCATCATCATCATCATCTTCCTCTTCTTCTCCTCCTCCTTCTTCTATTTCTTCTTCTTCTTCTTTTTCTTCTCTTTCTTCTTCTTCTCCTTCTTCTTTTTGTTTTCTCGCCATCTTTTCCTTCTTCCTTTTCTTGTTTTCTCATCTTCTTTTCCTTCTCCACCATTTTCTTCGTCCACCTCCTCCTCCCTATTCCTTCTAATAAAAGACCGTCCCTCCTCCTCTCCCTTTCTTGAACCAGGACCTCCCCCCTCCCCCCCCCCAGTGCGACGTCCTTTAATCAAGGTCAATCCGAAGTCTTGGCTGACCCCGACACGCACTACAATATCCACCAAATATATATTTTTTTTTTTTTAAAGATTAATTAACCCTCTAGTTGAAGTTCCCCCCCACTTAGCTCGTAACCCCCTCCCTCCCTCCTCCTCCCTCCCTCCCCCCTTCCGGCCTCGTTGAAGTCACCCCCTCCCCCTACCCCCTCCCAACGGCCACATGAAAATCACCCCTTCCCCCCCTTCCCTCTCCCCCGACCCCATGGAAATCAGCCCCTCTCTCCTCCCCCGCCCCCTCCCCCTCCCTCCCTCCGGCCCCAATGAAGACCCCCCTTCCCCTCCAACACCCCGTTACCCACCCTTCGCACCCCTATCCCTCCCCCCCTTCCAAAATTTACTCCCACCCCCTGCTTCTTCATCGAACTCCACCGCCCTCGCCCCCCCCCCCCCTCCACGCCCTCCCCCCGTCCCCGCTCCTTTATTCATTTCGCCATCTCCCCCCCTTCTCTCTCTCTCTTTCTTTTCGCGTTCTAATCCATCATCCGAAAGCATCTAACGCGTGCAGAGGGACCAATGTCAACGGGAGTCAATACCCATAAAAGCTGGAGAATGGATTTCGTTTTTTTTTTTTTTTTATTGTCTCTCTCTCTCTTGGGATGTGGTTTCCTTTTTAGTTTTTCGTTTCGTTTCGTTTCTGTTTGTATCTTTTTCTTCTTCTTTTTTTCCTTCTGTCTTTCTCTGTCTCTCTGTTTGTATTTTTTCTTTCTTTTTCTTTCTCTCTCTTTCTTCTTCTTTTTCCTTTTCTTTGCCCTTTTCTTTCTCTCTCTCTCTCTCATTTCCTTTTTAAAAATTATTGTCTATCTACAATTGCCTCTCTCTCTTTTTCTATCTCTTAACTGTAGTTTTTTATTGCGTTTAATTTTTTTTCATCTTTCCAATTCTATTTTCATCTCTTGTTTATCACTCAATCTTACGCCTCATTCCCCTGCCTTTCTCCCCCTTTGTTTCTTTATACACACCTTTTCTCAATTTCTCTCATCCTTCATTTTTCCCGGAGGTTTTTTTCCCTTTTTCTTTCTCCTCTTCTCTTCTTCCCTCCTTGTCTTCCCTTACCTCCCTCCCCCCTCTCTCTCACTCCTAACGTCTCTTTTCCCAAATTAGTTCCTCTTTTTCTTTATCCTTTTTCATCTCCTTTTACCATTCATCTATTTTCCTTTGCCTTTCTACACATTGTTCTACCACCCTTCTCCCCTTTCCCATCCTTCATTTCCCTGGACGTTCCATTAATCCTTACCCTTTCTCTCTTTCCTTTTCCTCTCCTCCTCTCCTCCTCTCCCTCTACTCCTCCTCTCTCTCTCCTCCCTCTCTCCTCTCTCTCTCACTTTTCCTCTTTTTCCTCTTACCTCTCTCTTCTCTCTCCTCTTCCCAGTCTATCTCTTCTCCTTTCTCCCAATCTTCCCCACCCTTCTTCCCTCCCTCCCTCTCTTCATCTATCTCATACTTTCTCTCCTCTTCTTTCTTCTTCTCTCTCTCTCTCTCTCTCTCTCTCTCTCTCTCTCTTCTCTCTCTCTCTCTCTTCTCATCTCTCTCCTCTCTCTCTCTCTTTCCCTCTCTCTCTCCCTCTCTTTCCCTCTCTCTCTCCCTCTCTTTCTCTCTCTCATAAAAATGAAAAAAAGTGAGAAGCGAAATGAGTTTGTTGCCCGGTTTGATGCTTTCCATAACTGGAGTCACGAGGAAAGATTTACCTTCTGCCGATTGAATGGGGGGAGAGAGGGTGCGGAGGGGGAGAGGAGGGGGTGAAGGGAGGGGGAGGGAGGGGGAGGGAGGGGAGGGAGGGGGGAGGGAGGGAGGGGAGGGGGGAGGGAGGAGGGAGGGAGGGAGGGAGGGAGGGAGGAGGGAGTGGAGGGAGAGGGAGGGAGGAGGGAGGGAGGGAGGGAGGGGGGAGGAGGGAGGGAGGGAGGGAGGGGGAGAGAGGGATCCTGGCAGGGTGGCTCGTAGCGGACGCGCTCGGGCGTGCGGGGTGCTCTGCGCTGCTCGGAGGAGGGGTATGCGGGGGCCATGCGTCAGCGTGAGGGACGTCGGACGCGCTGCTCTCGAGCGTTAGGTTGTGGTGGTCTCAGTTGAGGGAGTGCTTTGTGTGTGTCTCGCTCTCTGGAGGGCCTGCGTGGGGGATGGGTAGGTCTGCGCTCGCGTAGGGTGCTGGAGTGCGGCGTGGTCATCTCGGTCAGTTCGCTTCGGTCTCCTTCTCCCATCTCTTCTCTCTCTCTCTCTCTCTCTCTCCTCTCCTCTCTCTCTCTCTGCTGCTCTCCATCTCTCTTCTCTCTCATGAGAAGGGAAGGAGAAAAAGTGAGAGAGAGCGAAAGGAGTTGTGCCGGTTTGAGCTTCCAGTGACTGGAGCACGAGGGAGAAGGATTACCTTGCCGATTAATGAGAGAGTCAAGGAGAGCGAGAGTGAGGGGGTGAGCGGCGGTTGTGAGGGGGTGGCAGGCAGGGAGGGAGGGAGGGAGGGAGGGAGGGAGGGAGAGGGAGGGAAGGGGAGAGAGGAGGAAGGAGAGGGAGAGAGGGAGAGGGGGAGAGGAGGGAGAGAGAGAGAAGGAGGAGGAGGAGAGGGGGAGAGGAGGAGGAGGAGGAGAGAGGGAGAGGGAGGGAGGGAGGGGGAGGTGGAGAGGAGAGAGAGGAGAGGGAGGAGAGAGAGAGAGAGAGAGAGAGAGAGAGAGAGAGAGAGAACAGAAGGAAGGAGCTAAAAACAGGAAAATAGGTTGAAAATGAAGATTGGAGTCAGGAATTTTGGAGGAAATAGAACACGCTGGTAAGATTATGAATAAAAGAAAAGAAAAAGAAGAGGAGGAGGAAGGTGATCTGGGAGACGAAAGAGGAGGAGGGAGAAGAAGAAAGAAGTGGAGGAGGAAGAAGATGAAGCAGAAGAAGGAGAAAGCGAAAGAAGAGAAACAGACGAACTAGAAGGTGGGAGAAGTAAATGAAAATGAAAAGCAAATAATCAACAAGACATAACAATAGGTAGAATACGAATGAAAAAAAATGAGAAGAAACGGGAGAGACAAAGTAGAAAAAAAAAGGTACAGACGATCTAACCAGAGTGACCATTTTCGACCTCAGTATAACGAATCACTTGACACCAAGGGCCAGTCATTCCATCGTGTCATTATGCCATGCGTCATTCCTCGCCTCGACACATGACACTGAAGGAGGGGAGGGGAGGGGAGGGGATGGGGGGGAATTAGACACCCCTCCTTCACACTCCTTTATAAACGAGTCGCCGAAAGGTTAGTATTACAAGCAAATGCCACACTGTACGGTTAGCCAAACTGAATGGGATTAGAGACCAAACAGCTGTCACGACGGTAAGACTCGCTGAAGACAAACCACACTCGCGATAGACCGACGCATGACTCGAACGTGACGCAAGCGGAGACAGACTATCACTACGTCTTGCGCTTGCAAATGCGCGAGTTGCATATTGCACGTAACATAATCCAGGAATATTGATGACACGTCGGTGGTTTCGTGATTACGTCATGGATATACGAAAGAAGCCTCGGTGAGGGAGGGAAGGGAGGGAGGGAGGGAGGGAAGGACAGAGGGAGAGAGGGAAGGATAGAGGGATGCAGGGAGGGAGGGAGGGAAGTAAGGAAGGAGGGAGAGAGGAAAAGAGGGAGAGAGAGAGAGAGAGAGAGAGAGAGAGAGAGAGAGAGAGAGAGAGAGAGAGAGAGAGAGAGAGAGAGGAGAGGGAGTGGAAGAAGACAGGGAAAAGGAAAGAGATTTTTATTATGCTACCATCCTGAAAAAAAAAACATACATCTAATAATAATCCTCATTTGCCGACACTCACACCTTGGCATCGGGCCTACCATACCAGTGCCAACGCTATTCCAACATTTTTTTTTCTCCTGTCAGTGAAAAAACAATATCCTCCTTCAACGCCTTCCATACGGACCTTGGGACCTTTGACCTCGGTTCCGTAAGGTCACCCCTCCCCCATTCCCCTTTCCCTCACCCCCATACTTTCCCCATCCCCATGGAACCCTTTTTACCCCCCTTCCCCATTCCCCTCCCCATCTCCCCTTCCCCTCTCCACCTCCCCATCCCCTCTTTTTCTCCTTTCCCCTCAGGGATAACTCATCCCTTCTTGGTTTAAGGTTTCTCAGCCAATTGGCCGCGAGGGGAACTTGCTTCCTTTTGGCTCTCCGTGTGTAGCTTTCCCCTTCTTTTCTTTTGTTTGTTTCTTGTTTTCTCTCTCTCTCTCTCTCTCTCTCTCTCTCTCTCTCTCTCTCTCTCTCTCTTTCTCTTCTCTCTCTCTCTCTCTCTCTCTTCTCTTCTTCTACTCTCTCTTCTTCTCTCTCTCTTCTCTCTTCTCTCTCTGTATATATATATATATATATATATATATATATATATATATATATATTATATATATATATATATATATATATATATATATATATATATATATATATATATATATATATATATATATCCGTTGTTTAATATGAGTCTTTTTTTAAAGATGTTCGACGTATATTATAATTCTGTCTTTTCTTTCAACTTTTTTACTTTGCATAATCGAATGATAGCATTTGCCCTTCAACACCGATGCAATTTTCCAAGAAAGTGGTTCTCTATCTCTCGCTTTCTCTGTCTCTCTCTCTTTCCTTCGTTCCTATTCTTCCTTCCTTTCTTGTCATGCCTCCCTCCCTATTGCAAAAAGGAAAAAAATAAAAAAATATATATATATGTATACATACATATATATAACATATATAGATATAATATATATATATATATATATATATATATATATATATATATATATATATATATATATATATATACACAATTCTTATAACTTATAATTCCCTCCAAAGCCAAAACAAAGAAACGCCTCACACCACTCCTTTCCTTTGACACATAAGCCACATGCAAACGCACACGACAAACTACGGGGCGCAGAGAACACGGCCTCAGGTCCTGCCAATATCTCGTGCATGTGCTGTAGACTTCCCTTGTCAGCGTAGGCGTTGATGCGGCCTTTTAGCCTACGTGACAGTGTGTCGAGGGGTCGGTGTAGTGATAATAAACGTTTCAAAAGGAGATGGGAGGATGGGGGGAGGAGGGGGGGAGGAGGGGGAGATGGGAGGATGTAGAGAGGAGTTGGGGGGTAGAGGGGAAAGGAGAGGATGGGGAGAGGGGTGGAGAGGGAAGGAGAAGAGAAGGGGAGAGGAGAATAGGGGAAAAAGAGAGGGGAAGGCGGGGGATAGGGGAGTTGGGGAGACGGAAGAGGAGGGGGGTAGAAGAAGGGACTGAAGGAGGGGAGTGGGGGAATGTTGGATGGCGAGACAAGAGAGGAAGAGAGGAAGCGAAAAGGAGAGAGAGAGAGAGAGAGAGAGAGAGAGAGAGAGAGAGAGAGAGAGAGAGAGAGAGAGAGAGAGAGAGAGAGAGAGAGAAAGTGGGGGAAGCTAACTTATGTATGGCTATACAAGGGTATGTCTCTGCCCTCCTACCATGCACGTACATATGTGAACGAGAAACAAAAAAGAAGAAAAAAAAGTACACAAAACACACATACACCCCATCTCCCTAGTACAGTCAGTGACCATAGCAACGAGTTATAAACAAACATTATTTCATTCACGACACCACCTGTTAAACAGTTCAAATGTCTCAATTACTACACGCGTGAGTCACCTTATATCATATCTAAATTGGAAAATGCAATCATAATCTCCAAACAGCTGGTTCGCGAAACCCAGATAATGACGGGAACCCAATTTTCACCTTCTCCGTAAATTACCTTACATTTCTTTTGTTCTTTCGGCCTTAAATGTTTCATAGCCATCCTTAGAGGTGAGAGTCTATTTCAATCCTAAGGCAGTTACGCCCCTATGACCAAACTAACACTTAACCTC
>NC_051387.1:14198975-14203975 GCF_015228065.2 Penaeus monodon
CTGGAAAGTTAGGTGCTGAGCCCGAGATTTATTGGTAATGTTATATCCTCTCGCCATGATTCCTCTGTTACTTCACGTTTACCGGATATATGTGTATATGTGTGTGTATATATGTAATATATATATATATATATATATATATATATATATATATATATATATATATATATATATATATATATATATATATATATATATATATATTATATATTGTATTATATAGTATGTGTGTGTGTGTGTGTGTGTGTGTGTGTGTGTGTACACACACACACAACACACACACACACACACACACACACACACACACACACACACACACACACACACACACACACACAACACACCACACACACACACACATATAATAATATATATACATATATAATATATATATATAATATATATATATATTATACATAATATACATATATATATATATATATATATATATATATATATATATATATAAATATACACTATATATACATATACAATATATACATAACTATATGTATATAATAGTATTATATATATATATATATATATATATATATATATATATATATATATATATATATATATATATACACTGTATATACGCATCTATATCTCTAGGTAAGTATATTTTGCAAGTACGCATGTATGTATGAGGCGCGATCCTCAGGTCCTTGCAGCGTTGCAAACTGCCTCCCCTGACCCAGGCCCTGACCCCTCGTTCGCCCCGGGCTGATGACCCGAGACGAAATCGGCGCTAAAAAGAATATATAAACCTCAAAAGCCCTTTCTCTCTGCCTGAGTGCCATGGGGGGGGGAGGGGGGGGGCAGAGGTGTGAAGGTCAAAGATATAATGGATGTAGAAAGGGGTAGGGGGTGAGGGGGGGGGAGCAGGCACGGGGAACCTATGTGGGTCTTTCTCTTTCTTTTCCTCCCCTCTTCTCTTTCTGATTTCTCTCTTCCCTTTCTCCATTCTCTTTCCTATTCTTTCCTTCCCCTACCCTCTTTCTTTCTGACTTCTCTCTCCCTTTCTCTCATTCTCTTTCCTCTTCTCCTCCTTGCCTTCCTCAACTCCTTGTCCCTTTCATCCTCCCTCCCCCCCCCTTTACCTCTCCTAATCCTCCACCACTTCGCGCCCATCCCAAATATGCCTTCAAACAGAACACCCACTCAGGGGACCCCACAGAACACACCCACGCTCCACCGCCCATTTCCTCCCCCACAACACACACCTCACCCTCCCTCCACCACCCGCACCTTCGTCTCTAAGGAACCTCATCTCCTCCACCACTTATTTCTTCTTCCGTAACGATCCTTCTCTTTCAAACACCATCTCCCCCAACACTCTCCACCAGCCACCTATTCTCCAACACCCTTCACCAGCCACCTCTTCTCCAACACCCTCCGCCACCCACCTCTTCTCCAACACTCTCCAAAACCGACCTTCCCCCCATCCACCTCCACTCTCCCTAGAAACCTCCCCTCCCCCCTCCCCTCTCCCACCCCCTCCCCCACCCTCGCCGTGTTTTCCCTCTCGCACAAAAGATGGCCCCTTTTCCTGGAGGAGCCAACACCCCAGAGTGTAAACAAAGGAACTCTTACTCTGCGAGGTCTCCAGACAAGCTTTCTTTGACTTGTTACTTTCTTCGGGTTTCCTCGGAGATGCTGGATTGGGGGAGGGAAGGGAGGGGGAGGGAGGGGTGCGCACTCGCTGACAAGAGGAGATCGCTAACTTGGTAGGATGTAGCGAAGGTTTGCGAAATCGAGGGAGCTCGTTTTGGCGAAGTGGCGCTGTTTTCCGATTTTTGTCAGTTTTTTTTTTTTGTGCATTTCATATTTTTCATCCAGCTTTCATTTCCCTTTTCTTTACTTGTCGTCCATCCTTTAGAAATATATCATTTTATGCAACGCATATCTTTATTCCATCTTTTTTTCATCCTCATTTTCTTACTTGTTATCCAATTTTTGGAGGAAGTTATCAATCTATATAATTCACATAATCTTTGCCCTTTTTCATTACGTGATTCCTCTCATTCAAATCCCGTCTCCCGTACCTATTAACAAATAACATAAGAGAAGAAATCTCGAGCAATCTCAAATAGAACTCACATGCCTGAAAAAAAAAAAAAATATATATAATATACAAATAATAAATATATATATATATATATATATATATATATATATTATATATAATATATATATATATATATATAATAATACATACATATGTATATATATACATATATAGATAGATAGATAGATAGATATATATATATATATATATATATAAAGCCTCTCCCCCGCCCTTCCCCTAGTAATACGAATGGAAAATCGGACTCAACTCTCGCTGGAAACCTTCCCCGAACAATGCAACCCCGTGACCTTCGAGGAGAGTCATCGGCTCCTAAAAGACTGCCATCATTACGAGACGACAGAGCTACTTTAACACGGGACCGCAGGGGATGTCAAAAAGGACCAGGGCTAAAGCATTTTTTCCCGATCTCTCCCGCTCTCCCGCCCTCTCTCGTTCTCTCTCGCTCTCCCGCCCTCTCTCGTTCTCTCTCGCTCTCCCGCCCTCTCTCGTTCTCTCTCGCTCGGCGATTGTTAAATATGCATGGGCTAATATACATAGGTGCATGCATATGCGCGTATAAATATATAAACGGATAGAGAGAAAGAGAGAAGGAGGGGTGGAGAGGGAGGGAGGAATGGAGAGTGGGATGGAGTAATGGGAGAATGAAAGAGATGTGGAGAGAGTGAGGGAGAGAGGGAAGGAGGGAGAGAGGGGAAAAGAGAGAGAGAGAGAGAGAGAGAGAGAGAGAGAGAGAGAGAGAGAGAGAGAGAGAGAGAGAGAGAGAGAGAGAGAGAGAGAGAGAGAGAGAGAGAGTCAGACAAGAGAGGAAAGAGAGAAAGAAAGACCTAAAACCAGAAAAGAAAAAGAGAGAACGTAAAATCACCCAAAAACAAAAACACAAACATCGTAAACACCAAATCCTACACACGAAAACAAAACAGGAACAAACACAAACACACAAACACACATACACAGAGACACATACACACACACACACACACACACACACACACACACGCACACACACACACACGCCCCACCGCCTATCCAGGGGCAGGCAGGAGGAGGCGAGCCAGCGTGAGAGCACCTCTGTCTCCTCAGACGCTTCCTCCCAAATATACACCCTCCCCGAAATGCTGCTCACAGCGTTTGTTGAAATGGGAATGATGCACACCACTCTCCACTGATGTTTGTATACCCTCGAGGCCTTCTTCAGGAGGGATGGGGGGAGGGGGGAAGGGGAGGGGGAGGGAGAGGGAGGAGAAAGGGGGAGGTTAGGGGGAGAGGAGGGAGGTGAAGGGGGAGGGAGAAAAAAGGAGATTAGGGAGAGGGTGAGGGGGGAAAAAGGGAGGTGAGGGAGAGGGTGAAGGGGGAGAGAGGGAGGTGAGGGAGACGGGGAATTGGGGAAAGGGGAGAGGTGAGGGACAAGGGAAAGAAGTAGAAAGGCAGGTGAGGGATAGGGGGAAGGGGGAGAGGAGGGAGGGGAAAGAAAGAAGGGAAAGGAGAGAGGGAAGGGAGGTGGAAACTGAAAGCGAAGGAGGGGACAAAGAGAAAGAAAGGAGGTGGAACGGAGGAAAACTTAAAGCGTTGAGAGAAAGGGAAGACAATAGATAGATATATAGATAGATAGACAGAGAGTCCACGGATGAAGCATTTTGTTGTTAGGGATTCAGTGCAGAATAAAATACCTGTTGGCTTTTTGGGTCCAAGTGACGCAGGCCGCCGCAGATGGAGGGGAAAGAGCAGGAAAAATCTACCCAAGCACAGTGGCAAACACAACAGACGCAGATGAAGGTGTGAGAAAACAGAAACACACAATGTCGCACCAGCGTCCGCCCACACTCATTCAAACACGCCCACGATGAAAGAAGCAGAGGAAAAGAGTCAGAAAGAGAGTCAGAAAGAGAGAGAGAGAGAGAGAGAGAGAGAGAGAGAGAGAGAGAGAGAGAGAGAGAGAGAGAGAGAGAGAGAGAGAGAGAGAGAGAAGGCGAGACGTTTAAAAGGGACGAAGAAAGAGAAAAAAAAATCATACACATAGACCAGCTAGATGATGACCCCTCCCCCCCACCCAAAAAAAAAAAGAAGAAAATCCTTAAAGCGAGGTCTCTCCATCGCAGACAAGACCCCGACGTGGGCGTGAGTACAGCTACGCACGCAGGGCGGGGGAAGGACGACGGACAACTTCTGACACGAGTTTGACACGGTCCTCGGTGGCAGAAGTTACGACGTGTCAACACAGTCTCGTCCCAAGACCCCTCAGCGTGATAACCGGATTTCTGAACTCTTACGCACTTCCCTCTCACTCGGTTTTCGCGAAGCTACTATCATTATGACTATCTTCATTAATATTATTACGAATATTATGATTACTACTATTATGTTATTACTGTCATTTACATTATTATGACTATTATCATTACTATTATCATGCCCGTTATCATTACTATCATAATGACTATTATTTTTACTATTATAATGACTATCATTATTACTGTTATTATGATCATCGTGACTGCTATTATTATTACTCATATTAATGAAATCCACGAGGCACGAACGCTCACATTTATGGCCTTATATGTTTACAGAGACTTGTAATACTACTGTTAGCTCTTTAAAAAAATTAGCACTATTGTTAGTTCTTAAAAATAACTCGATTCATAAAAAAATGGACTGTACAATGCCATACATATTCGATAATTTTTTTTTTTAAATACTAAATAGAGAAGCTTTCCTCATTATCCGGATTAATGGACCAGGTACGAGTAGCATTACAGGGAGGAGTGGATTATTACGTAATAATTTCGAAACTGAATCTGTCAGACTTGCATTTCGATACTGAGGTGGAAGAAAAATGATAAATATTCTGTTCATCTTTATTTCTGCTTCATCAATACTGATTTTCGATGTTACAAAAAAAAAAAAAAAA
>NC_051387.1:14213975-14216475 GCF_015228065.2 Penaeus monodon
CGCAGGCACGCACTCACACACACACACACATATGTGTGTGTGTGTATATATATATATATATATATATATATATATATATATATATATATATATATGTCTGTATATACAAATATAAATATCTAAATATATTATATATATACACATATATAATATATATATATATACATATATATATATACACATATATAATATATATATATATACATATATACATACTGTGTACCTGTGCATACATGCATAAATATCCTTCAGAGAGCCTCGGAGACGGAGCCTGGGAGCGTCCAGTCACCGTGCAGCCAGATCAGTGACGCAACTGTGATTCGCAGAAGCCGCTATCATTACCGTCACGGGAATAGCGCTGCAGTGAGAGAGACGACCGTGTCTCCCGTCCCACTGTTCCAATGCATTATTCACTATATTCGCGCGCATTTCCAGTCGAATTGGAAGCCATACTGTTTCCTACAGAGAAATACCATACGGCTGATATTCCCCTGGACGAACCGGCTCTCGAGGCTTCACACAGAATGCACCAGGAAACCGAGATCAAGAAAGCTGCAGTGTAACCGTTGTGAATATTTGGTCCCTGGCGATACAATCCATTTTGCAACGATGCCTATTGCAAAGGAGGAGGAGGGGAAGGAGGTTCCTTCCCTCTCTTAAATATCTAGTTTAATTAAATAGTTCCTCCGGTGTTTTGGCAGCCGGTTCATTTAGCAAGGTCCTCCCCGCATTGTTGCTTCGCTGCTTCGATGGTTCGAGCGCGAAGTTTCCATGGCTCGGTCTCGGGGTCGCTGTCCAGAGAACTGCCTCTTGCTTCTAGCAGCCTCACTTTTACCTCTCTTCTCTCTTCGTTTGTCTGTTCGATTGTCTTTCCGTGTATTTATCTTTTTATTTTCTTCTTTTTCTTCTTCTCTCTCTCTCCCCCTTCTTCGTTCTTTTCTTTCCTATCCTTCTCTCTCCCTCTTATCCCTCTCCCTCTCCCTCCTCCTCATCTCCTGAATTCAAATAGAACACATCCCCTCCCCCCAACACACACACACACACACACACACACACACACACACACACACACACACACACACACACACACACACACACACACACACACACACACACACACACACACGCACACACACACACACACACGCCCCCCCCCCCCTTAGAGAGGGGTAACAATCACAAACCAAACAAGAATTCCCCAGGATTCGCGCCGCTCTCGTAATCTATTTAGGGCAACATTCCCTACGTCCAAAACATATGCTTTGGCCATTTTTCTCGCATCGCTGTTTAAGAAGGCGCAAGAGAGAGCTAAGCCCCCGCTGGGACACGAAACGTCGAGAATTGACAATTTTTCTTCTCTCTCCTCCTATCGTCCTCTTCTCTTCTCTTATCGCTTTCTCTCTCTTTTCTCTTCTCTTTTTTTCTCTCTTTCTACCTCTTTTCTCTTCTCTTTTCCTCTCTTTCTCCCTCTTCTCTTTTATTTTCTACTCCGTTCTTTCTCTATTTTTTTAAAATAAGGGAGCGAATAAGGGAAGGAAAACGTGGGAAGTAAAAAGGAAAATGAGAGAAATAGAACAGTAGGAAGGAGGGGGAGGAAGGGTAAAGAAGGAGGTGGAAGAAAGGAGAAGGGGGAGCAGGAATGGAGAGAGAGAGAGAGAGAGAGAGAGAGAGAGAGAGAGAGAGAGAGAGAGAGAGAGAGAGAGAGAGAGAGAGAGAGAGAGAGAGAGAAATAAAGAGAAAGAGAGAGAGAGAAAGAAAGAGAGACAGAGGGAGATAGACAGAAACAAACAAACATAAAGAGAGAGAAAAAAAACGAAAGAAAGAGAGAGATGGGCAGAAAAGAAGGGATTTCGGTGTGGGGTGGAGGTGTGGGGGGGCGAAAGGAAGCAAGTACGGCCGCCGGTTCCCTGACAGATGCCACGTGACGGGAATAAAATCTGCTGTCCACGCCCGGCATATTATTAAACTCATTTTCGGATTTTGGAATGGTTTTGGAATGGATCTGGAATGGAGGGTACGAAAAGGACGCCAAATGTGTTTCTGGGATGATTATTCATGGGCGGGGAGGGAGGGGGGGGAGGGGAGGAGGGGAGGCGGGGAAGGCGAGGGAATGTAAATGATTATATGAATAGATATACAGTCAGATAGATAATTAGATAGATAAAGATTGATAGATAGACAGATAGGTAAGGTAAATAGTTAGATAGATAAAGATAAATAGACAGACAGATAGGTAAGGATAACTAAATAAAACTGATAACATATACGTAAATAGATAGATAGACAGATAACATAAATAGATAAATAGATAAACAGATAGAAGGATATAGTTACTAATACACTGCTAATAGACAGACAAAAGGCAGACAGACAAAATGACAGACAGAGACAGAGAGAATCCTATTAATATTAAAACCCACACTTTTCTCTCTATATCTGCCTGTATTGCAAGTATTAAGCCAGAAGGACTCAGCGTTATCACCAGCCTAAGAACGCTACT
>NC_051387.1:14218975-14223975 GCF_015228065.2 Penaeus monodon
GAATTGAAACTGTATTCTTGTTTTATTTTTTTTATCATGCGGGTGTGTGTGTCTATATTTGCGAGTCAGTTCACGATTTGTTTTCAATAGGGATGCAGAGGTTCGTGTTAAAAGATGAGGCTGATGATTTGCAATGAAGAGGACGATGGTAATGATGATGAAGGTGGTGATGTATATGATGATGAAGATGAAGATGATGATGAAGATGATGACGATGAAGATGAGGATGATGAAGGTGGTGTTGATGAAGATGGTGATGATGTTAATACATATAGTGTTTCGCTCTTATAATTTGTTTTATTTTGTTTTGTTTTTGTTTAGCATTTCTATATATAATTCTCAAATATTCCCCGACACATCTCACAACAGAAAAGCGATAGAAATATAGTGGACGACTTATATAAAATCGATATTTTCTTTCTAACCATATCAAATAAATTTCAAAACAACAACAACAAAAGCACTAATCAACCTGAATACAACGAAGAATTGAGAAACAAAATTGACAAAAAAAAAAAAAAAAAAAAAAAATGTTGCCACCACACTGACATCAATTTCAGCTTAAACTATAGAGCGATTCATCTGGCTGGAACCCTTTTCTATAAAAAAAGAAAAGAAAAAAAAACTTGTTATAATGAAAAATCAGTGAAAAAGGGACGGAACGTGACTTTTGAAACCGCGCTACGAAATGACGGGGAGGGGGGGGGGAGGGGTTCTTTTCACTTTTGTTCATGGAAACCGAAGTAAAGATTGAAGAAGAGATGCAGGAAGGGAGTGAGGAGGATGAAAGAGAGGAAAGGAGGGAGAGAGGGTGGAAGGAGAGATGGAGGAAAGGAGATGAGACGGATGGTTGGGAGTTTGGAGGGAGGGAGGGAGGGAGGGAGGGAGGGAGGGAGGGAGGGAGGAGGGAGGGAGGGGAGAGAGAGAGAGAGAGAGAGAGAGAGAGAGAGAGAGAGAGAGAGAGAGAGAGAGAGAGAGAGAGAGAGAGAGAGAGAGAGAGAGAGAGATAGACACAGACACAGAGAGACAGAAAGACAGATACATAGACAAAGAGAGACAGAGACAGACGGACAGAAAGAAACAGTCAGAGAGAAAGAGACAAGAGGAAGAAAACGTGAAACCTACCCCCCCATCCTCCCCCCCCTATCCTCTCCGCCGCTTCGAATCGTAAACCAAAACGCTTCGAGCCTGAAAGAGCGGCGTTTTAAAAGACGTCTTTTACAAAACAAAACGAAACAAAACAAAAATAAAAGAAAACGGACTCAACAGGACCAGTCACGTCTTCATTAACACCAAAAAAAAAAAAAAAAAAAAAAAAAAAAAAAATCATCGAGCATTATTTAATTCAATTTTATCTTTATTCTATGCACATTTAGCTCATTTCATTTCAATTTAGTTTTCTTACCATCATCTAATCCAATTTTCATATAATCTTTATCGAAGTATAGCTTAGTTTGCCTTTATTTATCCCCATAAATACACAAAACGTTCACATTATCATCATTCCGTCTCATAATGCATCATTTCCCCCGTAGTTTATCTTCGACCCCAACACCGCGGCTTCGAACTCCAAAAGGAACGCCTGCTTCGGTACCGCGAATCCCGTGCGGGTTGACTGGCTCGCTGAGACATTAAGCGGGGTTTAAAAATAAATCAAATATCGGACTAACGGACCAACGTAATCAAATCGGACGATAATTGCATCACAATCCGACGTTTCCGCGCTACTCGTGACGGGTGGGTAGTTTTGCCCGTGTGTCTGAGTGTTGGTTTCTGTGGTGACGGTTTTTTTTTTTTTTAGTTTTGTCTGTTTGGTTTGCGTCCTTGTCTGTGCCTCTGTCTGTCTGTACGTCCATCACCTCATTACCATCATCATCATCATCATCACCACTATCGTCATCATCATCCTCGTCGCTATCCTCCTCCCTCGCCCCTTCTCCCCCACGACCCTTAAAAACCCCTCCCCCCAACTCCCCTCCCCCTCAACTAGTCCCCAACTACCATTTCCCCTCTCTGACCCCCCCCACCCACCACCTTCACCCCCACCATCTCCCCTCTACACCCCCTCCACCCCCTCCCCCTCACCCTCCCTATGGGTGGCCCTCCAAAGCATTGTGTCTTAAGGATGCGTCTGAAATGGGAGGAAAATGAGGTCGAGGCGAGAGAGATCTGGAGTGATAACACAGGGACTGAGGAAAAGGGTTTTGTTCGGAAGAGGAAGGGAGATAGAGACAGGGAGAGGGAGAGAGAGATAGAGAGAGGGGGAGGGCGAAGGAGAGGGAGACGGAGAGGGAGATAGAGAGAGCGAGAGGGAAAGGAGAGGAGGGGAGAGAGAAGAGAGAAGAGGAGAGAGGAGAGAGAGAGGAGATGGAAAAAAAGGAGAGAAGAGAGAGAGAGAGAGAGAGAGAGAAGAGAGGAGAGGAGAGAGGAGGGAGAAGAGAGAAGAGAGAAGAGAGAGACAGCGACAGAGACAAAACTATAAACAGAGGGGAAAAAACGAAGACAAACAAGGAGAAAAGAGTAATAAAACTAAAAACAGCAAAAAAAACAAACAAACAAAAACTCGAAAGAAATGAGTCCTAATGAACACCCCTTCTCCTTCCCCCCTCCCCTCCCCCTACCCATCCCCCCTCCCCCTCCTCCCCCCTCCTTTTTCCCCCCATAGAAGAAAATCCGAAAGAAAAGGGGATTGAGTCGAGATCCTTTGAGAACTTTAATGGAGTTTGTGCATCAGCAGTACGTAAGGTTTGTTTCGTGTTGACACTAACGGGTTGGGTGACCTTTATGCGTATAATGAGTTTCCTTCTTCGCTTTCTTGCTTCGTCGTTGTCTTTATGACGTATGGGTTATTCTTTTCTGCATTATTTTTATTTTTTGTTTTGTTATTTTGTTTGTTATTTATAATCATCGTTAGAGTAGCATTTGCACTAGCAATGTCAGTAACGGTATCATCCACCCACGATGAAACTAAAAAAAAAAAAAAAAAACGCATAAAACCTGAATAAAATGAAATAAATCAAAGCAAAATAATTTGAAACGGAATGAAAACCTAACAGATAAATTAACAAACAATTAAATACCAAAACATAAATAAGATTAAAACACTAAAACACAACATAAAAGAAAAAAAAATTAAGAGAGAGAAAAAAAAGAAAAACGAAAAACCGAATGACGAAAAACTGAAAACCCCCCAAAAAAGACTCCCCCACCCCCCCACCCCCCAAAAAAAAAATAGAAAAAAAAATCACAACTTCAAACCCCCCAAACCGACTGACCTGAGGACCATTATTCGGAATCCACTGGTACACGGGGAACGGCTGGCGGTTGAAGTACCACTTGACGACCAGTCCCGGCCGGTCGTACTCGGTCAGGTCGTAGTCGCAATCGAGGACGAGCATCGAGGCCGAGCCGTTAACGATCACACTCGGGCCCTTGATGTCCAGAATCTCCAAGGTCGTTGATACTGCAAGGAGGAGGAGGAGGTTAGAGCTGCATGGATAATGATGGTGACGATTATTGTGATAGCAATAGTTATGGTGATGGTGGAGGTTATGGTGGTGGTGATGGTAGTGGTGATGATGATGATTATGATGATGACGATGACGATAATAATAATTATTATAATAATAATAATAACAATAATAATAATAACAACAATAATAATAATAATAATAATAATAACAACAACAACAACAACAGCAATAATAACAAAACCAACAACATACAGGTAAATCCCCAAGACAAGAGAACCGCCACACCAACTCCTGCAACCCACAAAAAGAGAGAGACAGAGAGACAAAAAAAAAAAAAAAAAAAAAAAATCCCCGTTTTCGACTCCAGAAACTCATCGAAATGAATCCCGGCCATTAGCGCTCCGGGTCTCCGAAAACGAGCCGGGGAAACACCGCCGTTGGCCAGAAGGGGCTTGGTACTCGCATCAACGAAGGCAGAAAGGAGGAAGGAGGAGGGAAGAGGGGAGAGGGAGAGATGGAGAGGGGGAAGGAAGAGAGGAAGGATAAGGAGTAGAAGGAAGGAGGGGAGAGGGAGAATAGGGAGAGGGGGAAGGAAGGGAGGGAGGGAGGGAGGGAGAGAGAGAAAAATATAGAGACAAAGAGAGAGAGAGAAACAGAGAGAGAAAGAAAGATGAAGCAAGAGAGAGAGAAAGGAAGCAAGAGACACAGAAACAAACAAACAGACAAACAAACAAACAAACCAAAAAAATAACCACCCGAAAACCCAAACCATCAAAACCAACCCCCCACACCCCCCACCACCCCCCACCACCCCCACCACCCCCACCAGCAAAACAACGAAAAGCAAGAAACAGAGGACGGCAAAGGCCTTCCTCACAAGGGCAGAAGCAATCGGGAGGGAAGCCAGACCGACCTCCCCGATTTTAAGCACAGCCGACGCCGCCGCACAAACCGATATCCGATTGCGACCTTGCGATCCCACGCCAAGGAGAGATAGAGTGTGGCGCCGACCCTGAAACTGTTATTGGCGATGCTGATAACGATAAGGACGACGATAACGGTAATGACAATGGCGAGCGATGGCAATGATGACGGCGGAGGCGAATCATAAATACCACGAAAAATAATAATGATGATAAATACTGAGAATGATCGATGTAACACTCATAATGATAATCATGACTGATAATAATAATAATAATAATAATAATAATAATAATAATGATAATAACAATGAAGATAATAATCGCAATAACACCAAGAATAACAACAATAACAACGACAAAAACAACAAAATAACAATAATAACAATCATGATAAAACAACAGCAATATTCACAACCCCAAGCTCCATCCCATTAAAATCCAACTATCAATAACAATCACGAGCGAGAGAATTGATTCTAACATTAAGGCCACAGTAACGGGATTATATAACACACAAAGACTCTGCTCTAACACGCCAATGTGCTTCGGAAATAATAACACAAAGTGATAAGGAATGACATTTTAGCAACAATAATTTCCA
>NC_051387.1:14233975-14248975 GCF_015228065.2 Penaeus monodon
CTGTAGATGCATTTTTCCCCGCCGAGTGCTAATGCAACTGGAGAGCAATCCAATCAAGGAAGTGGACGGAAGAGAGAGAGGAATGAGAAAGTGGAGGAAGGAGAGAGAGAGAGGATTGAGAAAATGGAGGAAGGAGAGAGGAAGAGAAAGTGGAGGAAGGAGAGAGAGAGAGGATTTGAAAAAGTGGACGGAGAGAGAGAGGAATGAGAAAGTGGAGGAAGGAGAGAGAGAGGATTGAAAAAGAAGAAAAGAGAGAAAGAGAGAGAGAGAGAGAGAGAGAGAGAGAGAGAGAGAGAGAGAGAGAGAGAGAGAGAGAGAGAGAGAGAGAGAGAGAGAGAGAGAGAGAGAGAAAGAATAAAATCATCAGGATAGATCGAGGTGCGGCTGACAAGTGGATGGAAATAAATAAAAAAATTTATATATAATAAATAAATAATAATAATAAACAAACAAATAAATAAATAAATAAAACTTTAGTGGATTGCCAATGAGGATGTGGATGGCAATTCCGGTGGAGTATTCCCGGTGTGGATAACGAAAGTTGTGATAAGAAAAGCCAACTGCATTTGCCACCTTTGCGGATTAAATTAAACGAGAATGTGGATAATGTTGGCAAGAAGGATAATGTGGAAATGTATAAATTCAGTGATAAACAGCCCACACGGAGAGAGGGTGATAATAAACTGAATAATGCGACGCAGGAAGATAAAGTTGATAAATTAAATTAGATGCGAGAAAGGGAGGGAGGGAGAATGAGAAGAGAGAGAGAGAGAGAGAGAGAGAGAGAGAGAGAGAGAGAGAGAGAGAGAGAGAGAAAGAAAGAGAGAGAAAGAGAGAGAAAGAGAGAAAGAGAAAAGAAAGACAAACAGAGAGACAAAAGAACAGACAAAGAGAAAGAGAGCAATGAACAAAGAAAAAAAAATGAACCTCAAACATGCAGAACGAAAGAAAAATGGCAAAAAACTTCTTCCGGGAAACGTGTTAAGCAGATGATATTGCAAGTAACGATGAGAAGCATAAATAAAGTTGAACCAGTTAAAATTGCAATTGCACAAACACGGGGGGTGAAGAGCTCAAGCAACTTAAATGTAAGAAGCGGAAGAAATACAAAGAAATTGTAATGAGGGGGGAAGGGAGGGGGAGGGAGGGAGGGAGGGAGGGAGGGAGGGAGGGAGAGAGTGAGAGAAAGAAAGAAAGAAAGAAAGAAAGAGAGAGAGAGAGTAAGAAAGAAAGAAAGAAAGAAAGAAAGAGAGAAAGAGACAGAGAGAAAAGAAGAAAAAAAAAAGAAAACCAAAGAACGAAAGAAAGAAAAAAAAAAGAAAACTAGAGAAAGAAAGAAAAAGAAAAAAGGAAAACAGAGAAAGAGAAAGAGAAAGCCAACGGGCGAGAGGACGACAATCGTCGCTACAACGGTAAGGGAGTTCTATAAATGTATGCAAAATATTTTTAAATTCTGTTGATATTCATACACACACAGGCACACACGGAATTCATCATGCGCGCGCACACACACACACACATATATATATATATATACACATATGTGTGTGTGTGTGTGTGAGTGCGCGCGCGCGCAGTCGCATGACGAATTCCGAAGCAAGAGCCAACAAATAACAGTACCAGCAGCGCCGCCAGAGCCAGGCGCCCTGCGCCAACCACGACGTTCCCGCGACGCCCGCGGCCGGAGCGTCTTCCGCCGCGCATCACCGCCCGGCACGTTCACTCAAGGAAATTCTTCCCCGAAGGCGCTGTTATGGGCGCCCCGGCAACGCATATGTGACACTCGGCCCCCGAAAGCGCCGTTTAGTACAGGCCAAAATTCAAAAGTCTCGGCAATAAGTGCAATTGACTATGCATGAGGATAGATCGGCGGTGTGCACAGAGGCCACGGAAGGCGGAACGAGTGAGGGGAAATCTTTCTAATTATGCATTTTTTCCCCTTCTTCTTCTTAAACCCAGGATTAAAATATATGGAAATAACCCCTTGATCTAGTCCTTAGCATTATTTCATATTTCATGCATTATAATTTCTAAAATCTTCCCCTGGCGAAGGCGGATTCAGTGGCCATGAAGAGCAACAGAGAGAAAAGAATGTATAATAATGATGATGACCATAAAAGGCGACCATCAAAGCGGCACAAGGAAACGCTCTTACGTCAAAACAAAGGGTTTCAAGCCAACTCTGCGAACCCACAGCTAGCCGCCTCTTCAAGGGATGTGTTCTCAGGTACATACATGTGCACACGAACACACATACATACATACACACATACACATACATACATACATACATACATATATATATATACACACACAAACACACACATATATATACATATATATATATATATATATATATATATATATATATAATATATACATAACATATGTACACACACACACACACACACACACACACACACACAACACAACACACACACACACACATATATATATATATATATAATATATATATATATATATATATATATATATTATGTGTATATTATATAATAAATTATTATATATATATATTTATAATATAATATATATAATATATATATACGCACAGACATTTATATATGTATATATATATCTACATGTGTGTGAGTGTGAATGTGAGTGTGAGTGTGAGTGTGTTTGAACAAGTTTTTCTTTTCGAAAACCTCTTTACAGAGAGAGAGAGAAAAAATGCTAAATCTAATCACGAAAGTACATTAGGTGAAATTAACACGTCCACACGGCATGAAGATGTTTTTACGAAATCTCTTTGAGCCAGGAAAGAAAAGAAAGAAAAGGCACACGTATTGACTTAGAGGAATTACTGATCTATCTATTCGTCTATATATCTATGTACAAGACATTGCCATACCGATAAAATTTTACCTAAAACCGCTGCAGTAACAAAGAAACAAACTTTATAGATCTCGATGTGTTTAATTCTTTCCTTTCGTTTCATGAATCGTAAATAAAGAGACGAAAATATGAAGAAAGAAAAAGAGGTAATTCTCCCTTCCATCACCTACAGAACCTTTGGAATGTAAAGAAAAGGAAAAAACAAAAGAAAGTCAGTCTCACTTCTATCACTTATAAAAACCTTTGAATCTCTCGCGTTCTCCCCCTATTTCATTACAATCACATCCAATAAACCCTCTTTTTCGTTGTTTTATTTTCACTCACTTTTCTTCTTTTTCGTTTTATTCCTCTCTTTTCTTCTATTCAGTGGCAATAAAGTCTCGAACAAGAAGCTTCGATTCCCCGTTTCGCAGAAAACTAACAGACAATAAGCACCAGACTCTAAGGAAACCAAAGAGATCCAGTGAAGCGCGAGATCCATTTGATTCTTTATCTCCGGAGGGCGTAAAGGATCGGATCACAAGGCGGCTTGATCGCACGTGAAGAAAAAGAAGGGGGGGGGGGGGGGGTAAAGAGGAAAAAAGAAAAATGGAGCATCGCTTTCGGCAGTATATAAAACGATCATTTTTCGGACCTTCGTTCGTGATAGATGGATGGGCAGATACACAGATGGATGGATGGATGATAGATTTAATAATCGATATGTAAGTAGGTAGATAAGTATACCAACAAATAAGTAAATAAATAGGTAAGAGGGGAGAGAGATACCGATAGATAGATAGATAGATAGATAGATAGATAGATAGACATATATATATATATATGTATATATATATATATATATATATATATATATATATATATAGAGAGAGAGAGAGAGAGAGAGAGAGAGAGAGAGAGAGAGAGAGAGAGAGAGAGAGAGAGAGAGAGAATGGCAAAGACAAAGAGACAAACAAACCAGACAGAAATACACACGAAAAAGAGAAAGAGAGCGAGGATAGAGAGAGAGAGAAAAAAAGTAATTTTCAAAACGGAGTCGCCTGGCCGGGTCCCCCAGGCATCGCAAAATGCCATGCGGCGCAAATGAGCTTTTCCGAAACCCTCAATTCAGTTCGAACATTTCGGTTCGTCTCGAGCGCTGTTTCGGATGCAGCAATAAACCACCTGTTTGACGAGTTCGAGCTCCGAGCATTTGTTTGTTCAAATTGTTCACTTGAACTTGTTTGCTTTGCTTTAAACTCTTGTCTCTTTGTTTAGTGTTTTTTCCCCCTCTCTCTGTTGATGTGTTCCGTGTTCACTTGGCTCCTACGGCTTTTATTAATGCTGATGGAATGATGTTCGGTATAAACGTTTTCGCGTAGAAATCTACATATGACAAATTGAAGCAATTTGGGGATTACAGTTTAGGGATGTGTGTGTGTGTGTGTGTGTGTGTGTGTGTGTGTGTGTGTGTGTGTGTGTGTGTGTGTGTGTGTGTGTGTGTGTGTGTGTGTGTGTGTGTGTGTGTGTGTGTGTGTGTGTGTGTGTGCGTGTGTGCGTATCCATCCCCCTTTCCGGTTGCGAGAGCCAATAAACACCTTGCACTTGTAACTCAGCGATACAAACTGTTGCTCTTGCAAAGGTCAGCGGGAAAAACATTCGACCCAGGACCTTTTTTTTTTCTTTCTTTCTTTCTTTTTTTTTGTTTTACAGTGGCTCTAAACGGTCAATCAAACTGCTTCTCTCTCTCTCTCTCTCCTCACCCTGCGTCTCGTCTTCACCTCTCTCTCTCTCTCTCGTCTCTCTCTCTCGCTCTCTCTCTCTATCTCTCGCGCTCTCTCTCTCTCGCTATCCCTCTCCCTTTGCCTTGCCTTGCCTTGTCTTCCCCTCCCCCTCCCTTCCCCTCCCACTCCTTCTCCTTCCCTCCCTCTCCCTTCCCCTCCCTTCCCTCCCTTCCCCTCCCCCCCCCCGCTCCTCCTTCCCCTCCTTCTCCCTCTCTCTGTCCCCCTCCCTCTTCCTCTCTCCTTCCCCCTCCTCCTTCCTCTCCCTCTCTCCGCCCCCCTCCCCCTCCCTCCCTCTCTCTCCAACAATTGATGGGAAATTGATGAAAATTGCGAGTGTGTTGCAACAAAAGCGCGCGTGCTTCGAAACGATAAATTGAAAGAGAGTTGTGAATGCAACTGAGAGCCAAATTGCAATCACTGATGACCCGTAGTATGAAAGGTTGTGTGAAATCAATCATTCATTTCTAAACGGATTTGAGTTCGCTTTAATTTTTTTTTAATGAAACCTAATCATTTTATAAAATAAACGTCCCTCGGTTTTGTAGCAAAATATTTCTTTTCCTGTTCGATTTCCTCTGACAAATATGTTGCAGTAATTAAATATATAATGTACCTGCTCATTAATAGAGTAAATACACATAAGAGGGAAACACTAATTAATTCTATTTTATGAAGTCGTAGGTAATATATGCTTGAATTGAGTCTGTAAATAAAAGCTCTGAAAATGAATGTACGTTTGTATGCATGGCTGTAACTCCTGCTCATCGTGCGTGCGTGCCTGCGTGGGTGTGCGTATGCGTTTAAGACATAAACTCCATCATGTGTGGATATTTTTTCTTTTTTTAAGTGCCCTGTCCCACAAGGACGTTGGCGATCATGGATTTCCATGATTTTCTTGGCAATTTAGAGCGGTGGTTTGCCATTGCCTTCCGCCCGGTGTGGATACATGATACATGAAACACGTAGTCTATACAGTAAGTGTACTTCTACGGAAGGTATTCCTTAGCAGGAGGGGCTAGAACTGCACTGACACGACCTTGTGCTCAGAGGACATAAAGTCGAAACAAGGTAAGAGAAAGTGAGGAAAAAAATGGGAAGAGAGATGATAAAAATACACCACAGATAGAGAGATGGATAAACAAAGACAGAGAGAAACGGGAAAAAAATCTAAGATATCCCCCCTCCCCCCCCAAAAAAAAAAAAAACACGCGAGGAAAAATAACATCGAAAGAGAAAGAGAAAAACCAATAGAAAAAAAGAGAGAGAAGACAAAAAAAAAAAAAAAACAGATAAGAAGGAATAGGAAGCGAGAAATCCCCGAAAGATCGAGAAGATCGGGGTCTCGTGACCCCCCCCTCTCCCCCCCACCCACAATCGCCTTAACAGGAACCAAATAAAAGGTTTCTTCTGTGATGCTGTGATCCCTCCTCCTCTTCCTCCTCCTCCCTACCTCCCACTCCCTCTCCTTCCTCCCCTCTCCTCCTCCTCCTCCTCCTCCTCTTCTTCCTCCTCCTCCTTCTTCTCCTCCTTCTTCTTCTTCTCTTCTTCTTCTTCTTCTTCTTCTTCTTCTTCTCCTTCTTCTTCCTTCTTCTTCTTCTTCTCCACCTCCTCCTCCTCCTCCTTCTCTTCTTTCTTCTTCTTCTTCTCCTCCTCCACTTCCTCTCCTCCTCCCTTTTTCCTCCCTCCTCTCTTTCTTCTTCTTCCCCCCCTCCTCCCATTCCCTCTCCTCCCCCTCCTCCTCCTCTTCCCCCTCCTCCCCTCCTCCCCTCCTCCTCCCCTCCTCTCCTACTCCTCTCTCTCCTCCTCCTCTCCTCCTCCCCTCCTCCCCCTCCTGCTCCCCTCCCTCCCCCCTCATATCTCCTCCTCCTCCTCTCTCCTCCCCCCTCCTCCTCCTCCCTCCTCCTCCTCCTCCTCCTCCTCCCCCTCCTCCTCCTCCTCCGGTAGACTTGCTCAAGAATCCCACGTTTTGATTTATATTCCGTGTCCTTTTAAGAATCCGCGGCGGAAATCTCGGGGAATTCACGCCGCGCTTGCCTCCCTGCCATTCCTATATCAGTCACGTGTTGCTCAAGGAAAAAAGAAGAGGTTTTCCTTAAAAAAAAAAAATCCTTTGATGAGTAAAATGATTTCCTTGAGATGAATTTCTGATCTTTGTTTTGTTTTGCTTTGTTTTGTTTTGGTCTTTCTTGCTTATTTAATTTTATTTACTTTTTTTCTGTCTCTTTATCCTCTCTTGTTTCCTCTTTTTAATAATCTTTATGCTCTCTTCTCTCTCTCTCTCTCTCTCTCTCTCTCTCTCTCTCTCTCTCTCTCTCTCTCTCTCTCTTCCTCTCTCTCTCTCTCTCCTCTCTCTCTCTCTTCTCTCTCTCTCTCCCCCTCTCTCTCTCCCTCTCCCTCACTCTCCTCTCCCTCTCCTCTTCTCACCTTTTCCTCTCCCTCCCTCACCTCTCTCCCTCCTCTCTCCCTTCCTCCCACTTTCCCTTTCCCTTTTCCCTCCTCTATTTCGTACAGAACTATGAAAATACTTCGGACCTGTTCTTGTCTTCGTTCACGTCGTCAGAGACTGAGGGACGGTTGGGTCAGCGGAGAGGGATTGGAGAGGGGGAAGGAGGGAGGGAGGAGGAGGGGGGGTGGAAGGAGGAGGGGCAGAGGAGGGAGGAGGGGAGTAGGAGGCGTCAGGGACAGGAGAAGGAGGAAAGGACATGGAGGACGAGGTGGTAGGGAGGGTCAGGCGGGGGAGGAGGAGAGGATGGAGGGGAGGGGGGAGGAGGGAGGAGGGAGGGGGGGAGGGGAGGGAGGAGGGAGAGGGGGGAGGGGGGGAAGGGAGGAGGGAGGAGGGAGGAAGGGAGGAAAAAAGGAGAGGGAGAGAGGGAGAGGGAGAGCAGGAGGAAGAGGAGATGAGAGGAGAGAGAGAGAGAGAGAGAGAGAGAGTAGAGAGAGAGAGAGAGAGAGGGGAGAGAAAGAGAGAGAGAGAAAGAGAGAAGGAAAGAAAAAAAGGGGCAAAGAAGCAGAAAGAAAGAAAGATAGAAAACAAGATCGACAGATAGAAGAACAAAGAGGTCAAGAGAAGAATCGACAAACAGAGACTGAAATCAGACAGGCAGAAGCATATAAGGAGACAGAGAGAGAAGGAGACAAACAGGAAAGGCAGAAGCAAACACGAGCCCAAATATAACATCAAAAAGACAAGCAGTAAAATCCAACAAACAAATATAAACGTACAACACTAACGCACGCAAAAAATAAACAAAAGATCACAGATCAAACACCACTTGTCCCACGCACACACGCGATACGACGGACTAAAAACAACGGTTTCCTCACATCCGACACACACACACACCACAAAACGACAACACACACACATAAACGGCACACACACACACACACACACACACACACACACACAAACAACACGCACACACACACACGACACACACAACGCACACACACCACACACCACACAACACGCACACACACACACACGATGGGTCGCGTGACGACGGAAGGTGCTGAAACGACCACCGACTCCGTGACGTTCAAGAGCTGTCGTCGTGCCATGGGGGGAAGGCGGGGATATCGCGAAAACCGGGGGTTTCAAAGAGTGGTCGGTCGTCGCCATGAGGGGGTGATGGGGAGGGGGGCGGAGGGAGGAAAGAAGGGGAGGGGAGGAGGAGGAGGAGAAGGGAAGAGAGAAGAAGGAGAGACTAAGGGGGAAGGAGGGGAGGAGAGACATGGGAGGAGGAAGGAAATGTGGGAAAGGAGGGGAGGAAATATTAGGGAGGGATAGAGGGGAAGGAGAGAAGGGAAGAGGTGGGCAGAGAAGGGAAAGGAGAAGAAGGGAAGGATAGAACGAGGGAAGGAGAGAACGGGGTAAGGAGAAGGGTGGAAAATTAGAGAGAGGGAAATTGGAGAAGAGAGAGGAATGGAGAAGAAGGGAAAGGAGAAGCAAGAGAAGCGTAGGGAGGGAGAAGGGGGGAGGGAGAAGGGGAAGGAGGGAGGGGGGGGGGGTGGAGTACACAATAAACAGTAAATATGACCTTTATAAACAACAACTTACTTACTCTCCCACAGTGTTCACGAACCGAAGAACACGGGAGGAGGAGGAGGAGGAGGAGGAGGATGAACAGATGGAACATAAAAGGAATATCATGAACAACAGAAAATAAGATGAAGAAGATGAACAGAACACAAGACGAAGAGGAGATTAATTCGTAACAACTGGCTTTGGAAGGAACTTAATCGTGTGAGATCTGTGTGTGTGTGTGTGTGTGTGTGTGTGTGTGTGTGTGTGTGTGTGTGTGTGTGTGTGTGTGTGTGTGTGTGTGTGTGTGTGGTGTGTGTGTGCTGCGTTTGTGTGCGTGCGTGTGAGGGTTGATTGTGTTGTGTGTGTGTGTGTGTGTGCGCGCGTATTTGTCGTAGTAGAGTGTTTTTTAGTCGTGTCGTGCTATAGTGGTCTGTTTGTGTTGTGTGGTACGCGCTATATGTCCCATCACCATATTTACCCCTACCGCACCCTCTCTCCACCGGTTCTATTGCACCCACCTCCGCCACCAATACCCCTCTCCCATCCCTCGCATGACCGCACTCCTGATCCCGAATACCCAACGCTACTCTTTCTCCGCCATGCCTTCGACGAGTGGATGATACAGAGGAGTTCCGGCCGTGCTTCGGATGGTCACCTCCGGTACGTCACGGCAACCAGGTGAGCGACGGTTGACGAAACAAACGAAAAAAAAAGAGATGAATAGAGAAAAAAAAAAAAGATAGTGAACGTCACCTCTTTCGAGTGACTGGCCGCCCGCCGTTCGGTCCTCTGAAGCGAACGTCACGTGATGAATTGACTTCGGCTGACACAGGAACGAGCGGACTTGTCGAGGACTTAAGACATCTATCTGCTTCTCTATACATATGTCCCCCTCTATCTATCTATCTATCTGTCTCTTTCCCTCTCTCTCTCTCCCTCTCCTTCCTCATCCTTTTCATGTAAAGACACTCACACGGCTACATACATACATACATACATACATACTTACATACATACATGCATACATAACGTACATAAGTACATACATACATACATACATACATGCATACATACGTACATAAGTACATACATACACATAAATACACAAAACACACACACACACACACACACACACACACACACACAGACACACACACCACACACACACAACAAACACACACACACACATAATAACACATAACACATATATATATATATATAATATATATATATATATTATATATATATATATATATATTGAGTGATATGTTGTGTGGGTATATATATATATTATGTCGTATGTGTGTGTATATTATTATGTGTGTGTGTGTTGTTAGTGGTGTATGGGGTTTGTTTATGTATTATGTGTTGTGGTTTAGTATATTAATGATATGATGTGTTGTCGTGTGATATGTATATATATATAAAATATATATAATATATATATATATATATATATATATATATATATATATATATATATATACATATATATACATGTATCCCCAGCTCCCCCTCCCCCTCCCCTCGCCCAGCGCAGGAAGTGGCCTCCGCGCGCGCGCAGCCGCAACTCCTTCGGCCGCGACGGATTCTTATGACTTTCCGGGAGAGATCCTTCGGGCGAGACGCGGCTCCTCCCGCTCGGGCCGAGTCTGCTCTTTGTTTGTTTTATTGTTTATGTTCGTTTCGTGTGTGTATACGGAAGCCCCCGTGGGTAAGTAAATGGGGTGAAGAACAGAGTAATACATACATACATATCTATTTATATATCTATCTATCTATCTATCTATCTATCTATCTATCTATCTATCTATCTATATACTATATATATATATACTATATATATATATATATATATATATATATATATATATATATATGTATTAATATATGTATGTATGTATGTATGTATGTATGCATATATGTATCTATGTATACACAGAGTGAGTGTCCGTATACGAGGGAAACCGAGAGCCAGCGGGACAGGCCCTTGCGAGACAGAGGCAACCGAAGCAGCGCGAACAGCGGGCCGGGCGCCGCGGAGACACGGCCTCGCCAGCCGAGCCCGGCCGGTCCGAAGCAAACGTGATGCAGCGCCCAGAGAGATCCAGTTACCAAAAAGCCGTTCTAAGCGGCGTCGTGGTGAAGTACGAATGTTGCAGATGTTGCAGGCTTTCGCATCGCAACTTCACGGTCATTCTGCCACGGACGGACAGCTGGCGTGGACGGACGTCGCATCCGGTCGTCGGCAAACTCGATGATGACTTGGCGAAATTAAATCTTATAATATTCTGGCTGTTATTAATTAGGTGTCGTTTGTGGCTCCGTCGATTCTCAAGGGATTATGTGTATTTCTATCTGGCTTGGGAAATAATGAATCTTTAGATTTCCTGACTAAAGCAAAAAAATTTCAAGATTACCGGAAGATGCAAACACTTTAAACCTACCCGCGACCTCCCCCAGAATATCCAAAACGACAAAACCAGCCGGCATAAAACCGATGGCACCACTGGCAAAGTCGTAGAACCGAAACCCCCTTAGCCATGGTGCCAGTGATGGCGCCCAGAATTCAACGACCCTCAGCCGGGATTTAGAGCGGGCAAGGGAAATTGGACATGGGAGGATGGGAGAGCTGACGAGAGGGATAGAGGGGGGAGGGGGGAGGGGGAGGGGAGGAGAGAGGGGGAGAGGGGAGGAGGAAGAGAGAGAGAGAGAGAGAGAGAGAGAGAGAGAGAGAGGAGAGAGAGAGAGAGAGAGAGAGAGAGAGAGAGAGAGAGAGAGAGAGGCAAACAAACAAACAGACAGCCAAACAAATAGAGAGGGCAAAAGAGGCTTTCGGACGGAATAAACCTGACTCGATATCCGCCGCGACAGAATCACTTTCAAAACAAATACTGACAGACGACCACCGAGAATGCTTCGGGTCTGGCACTCTTCGGCACATACGGGAAAGGGGATTTCAGGGTTGTTGGCGGAGCGGTCAGTGCCAACGGGGAGTGCCAGGCGGGTTCAGATAGTGCGCTGAGTCAGGGAAACGACCTAGCGAAGGCGTGGTTGTTAAGCTTCAACTGGAGATATTGACTGAATTGTAGTTTAGAATAGTCGTATTCTACATCTGGTGCCGCTGTAGAGATATACTTGCATACCTCTTTTTTCTTCTCTTATTGTCTTCCTGTATCTGCCTCTGTTCCGGGTTCTCTCTTTGTCTCTCTCTCTCTCTCTCTCTCTCTCTCTCTCTCTCTCTCTCTCTCTCTCTCTCTCTCTCTCTCTCTCTCTCAATGTCAATCTCTAGTCTTTCGCTTTCTATACATCTATCCTTCTATCCCTCTCACAATAACAATACAATATCACCGCACATCTATCAAGCGCCCCCTTACCCACATCCCCCCCCCTCGTCCCTTCACCGCCTCCCCCCCTCCCCAATCCCCGCAATTCTCCCCCCTCCCCCCCCCCCCCATCGCGGTTATCCAGCATGCCAGGCGCTCCACCGGCTGCCGCAACGGCCCACGACTTCGGGCTTCGAGTTCGCCAAGAACCGGTTCGAGACGAGGTTTCGAGCGTCCGAAATAAGGGTTTCGGATGCAGTCTTTGGGTGCCGGATTTTCTTCTTTTTTTTATAAGCATTGTCTCTGCTTTTCTCGTGCATGTTTTTTTATTATTTTTATGATCATTTTCTATCATTATCATTATTATTATTATCTTTTTTGGCCGAATGATTCCTTCTAGTTTCCTATGTTAATTGCATGTATTTTTTTTTCTTTCACTTTCTTTTACTCTTTCTCTTCTCTACATCTTCGCTAACTTCCTACGTTTCCTATTCCCCTTCTTTCTCCACAGTTTGCCATCTACCCAACTCCTTACCTTGCCCCACCCCCCCTCTTCCCTCTCCCCCACTCCTCTCCCCCTGCAATACCCCCCATCTCCCTCCTCCTCCTCCTCCTCCTCTCCCCATTGCAATATTCCCCCCTCTTTTCCCTCTCCCTCCTCCTCCTCCATCACCCTTTCTCCCCCCCCAACTCCTCTCCACCTTCTAACACCCCCACTCCCCCTCCCCACCACTCCCCCCACCCCACTCCCCCTAACCCTCTTTCCACTATCCTTCCCCTCCTCCCAATCCCCCCCCCCCAAGAGTGGCACTTATGACCTCTATGCCCCTATGGCGTAAGGGCGATATCTCATATGACGAGCAAATGACCATCCGAGCAAGATGGAGGGTCGTAACGCCCTCAGAGCACGCCCATAACCGCCCATAACCGCCCGTATCCGACTGCCGTGTGACTCTGTGTCTGTCTGGTTGGGTGGGTGGGTGGGTGTGCGGATGAGTGGGTGGGCGGATGAGTAGGTGGGTGGGTGGATGGATGAGTGAGTAGGTGGATGAGTGAGTAGGTGGGTGGACGGATGAGTAGATGAATGGTTGAATGTGTGGGTGAATGAGTGGATGAACAGATTATAATTATTATTTCATTTTTGATATCCACTTTTTAAAAAATTTGTTTCTCTACCTATTCATTCCTCCGTCTACAAGCTCACAACACATAAATAAAACAACCCCCCCCCCCCTCTACTTATACAAACATTTATCTTTAAATAAAATAAAAAATAAAAATAACAACAACAACAAAAACAATATCAGCCAAAAATCTATTCTAAACTCTCACCAAAATAGGCCTAATATCCCCCAACCTCCCCCCCCCCTCCTCTAAAATTTCCATGCAAAAAAAAACGATAATAATAAAAGAAAACAAAACAAAAAAAACAGCCAGCTATCCCAATCTAAAAACAATATCTTCATAACAAAAACCTACCTGATCCCCCCCCCAAAAAAAAAAAAAAAATAAAAAAAAAAAAAAAAAAGAAAAGAAAAAGAAAAAAAAAACGTTCATTAAGCAAAGCAGTCACCTACGGAGACGCCTGCGCCAACGGCCGACTTTCCGCCATTAAAATAATTGCCCGCGATTGAGAGCAAGTGACCGGAACTCGGCCTCAAGCGGAGCTGTGCCTCGAGTGGACTTTGTGTGCGTTTGTGTGTGGAGGGGGGAGGGGGGGGAGGGAGGCAGGGAGGGAGGGAGGCAGGGAGGGAGGGAGGGAGGGAGAGAGGGAGGGAGGGAGGGAGGGAGGGATAGGGAGGAGGGGGGAGAGAGAGAGAGGGAGGGAGGGAGGGAGGGAGCGAGGGAGGGAAGGAGGGAGAGAGGGAGGGAGGGAGGGAGAGAGAGAGAGAGAGAGAGAGAGAGAGAGAGAGAGAGAGAGAGAGAGACGGAAAAAAGAGAGAGAAAACGAAAAGATAAGACATGCAGACAGACAGAGAAAGACAGGCGATCACACAGAGAAAGACCCAGAACCCAAACAGACGGGCGAACAAACAGACGGAGAAGAGGGAGAGAACGAGAGATAAAGAGAGAAGAGGAGAGAGGGCGAGAGCGAGGGCCATAGTAGCCAGTGGCCACCATGACCACTTGGGAATGCGGACTGATTGGGAGGAATGTAAAGCCTGGATGATGGCGAGGAGAGAGGAGGGAGGAAGACGAAGGGACAGAGGAAAGAAGGGGAAGAGAGAAAAGGAGGGAGGGAGAGAGCGAGGAATAGAAAAAAGGAGAGTAAGAGAAAGAGGGAGAGAGAATGTGAGAGAAAGGGAAACAAGGAAGAGACAAAGGGAAGGAGGGAGAGAGCGAGAAATAAAAGAGAAAAGGAGAGTAAGAAAAATAGGAAGAGAGAAAAGGAAAGAGAGAGAGAAAGAGAGAAAAAGGGTGGTGCAGAGAGAGAGAAAAAAACACAGACAGACAGACAGACACACAGAGAGGCTCAAGAAAGAAAGAAAAGAAAAAACTGATTTCTTTAACTAGTGCGCAACATACAGACCGAAACATCAACACAGGATAAAGAGTCAGTAAGCCTCGCTAAATTCTTGTAAACTAATTCGCCAGCTGTATCAACACCCGAGAAAAAATCAGATCTAGTCCTCAATTATAACTTTCGGAATAATTTGTCCGACAGTTTTCTTTTTCTAAAATATTCTAATTATTGCAAATTAATTCTAAAACAAGAGCAAGACTTGAATGTTACATAGATAATGAGAGAAAAAAGTTAGACACACAGAGGCAGAGAGAGAGGGGAGAGAGAGAGAGAGAGAGAGAGAGAGAGAGAGAGAGAGAGAGAGAGAGAGAGAGAGAGAGAGAGAGAGAGAGAGAGAGAGAGAGAGAGAGAGAGAGAGAGAGAGAGAGAGAGAGGAAGAGAGAGAAAGAGAGAGAGAGAGGGGGGGAAGAGAAAGAGAGAAAAAGAAAAAGACAGGCACGAGAAAAAAGGAAAAAAAAATATATATATATACATACAAACATACATACCCCCTCCCCCTCCCCG
>NC_051387.1:14253975-14256475 GCF_015228065.2 Penaeus monodon
TCCCCCCCTCCCTCTCCCCCTGTTCCCTCCCCCTCCCCCCTCCCTCGACGGAAAAAGTTGTATTTTTATTGCAACTCTTAGAAAACAAAGTAAAAATACAGCTCATTGCACTTGCTAAATAAAAAGAACAAATCTTTAAGTTTTACGACGGAGCGGACAAATCCCCCTCTCCCCCCCCTCCCCCCCACAACTGCACTTCAACACAAGCACGGCTTTTCGTGAAGATTCTTAAGACACTGTCCCTGTTTTATATTCCGAGATTTTCGACCTTTTGCTCCTGTTTGAATATTTTACTATTGACCTTACGGGTTATTTAAAGTTTGTTTTTCCTTTTCTTTTCTCCTCTTACTTTGTTTAAACATAATTATATATGTTTTTTTTTTCTTCCTTTAATCTTTTCTTTATTTTGCGAAAAAAGTAGCTTACAAAATAAGTTGCAAAAAATTATTCTAGACTCTCTCTCTCTCTCTCTCTCTCTCTCTCTCTCTCTCTCTCTCTCTCCTTTCTCTCTCTCTCGCTCTCTCTTTCCCATCTCCCCTTCTTGCTACCGTTTGTCCCTTACATCCGATTGATTCTTGATGCAAACGCTTTTATTGCGTATTTTTGGGCTTCTTTAAATCGGATGAACCGCGAGTCTTTTCTTATACTTAAAGCAGGTACTCTTATACTTCTTTCCACTCACGCGTTTTTGGGGTGAAACGGAGAGTGAGAGAGAGAGAGAGAAGAGAGAGGAAAGAGAGGGAGAGAGAAGGAACGAGGAGAGAGAGGAGAGAGAGAGAAGAGAGAGAGAGGGAGGAGAGAAAAAATTTTGGGGAGAAGAAGGAGGAGAAGGGAAGAGGGGAGGGGAGGGGAGGACAAATTTTCAGGGAAGAGAGGGAAAATACTTGTTTGCGGAGAAGAAGGCAGGAAAAAAGGGAGAAGGGAGGGGCGGGGTATTTTTCGGGTGTGTAAAAAGGGAAAGAAGGGTTTTTAAACGGGAGGAACCCCCATAAAAGGCAAGTTTGAAAGTGATTTTTATTTTTTTTTTTAAAAAATTATTTACGGGACATAAAAAATTTTACTGGAGGAAAAAAAAAAACGAAGGAGAGGAGAGAAAATTAGAAGGGGACGAAAAAAATTTAAAGAGAGAGAGAGAAGAGAGGGGAGAGAGAGAGGAGGGAGAAAAGAGAGAGGAGAGAAGAGAGATGAGAGAGAGAGAGAGAGGAAAGAGGAGAGAGGAGGAGAAGGTGGCGAGAGAGAGAGAGAGAGGAGGAGAGAAAGAGAGATAGAGAGCGAGAGAGAGTGACAGAGAGAACAAAAAAAAAAAAAAAAAAAACACGGATGGAGGCTCAGAACCCTGTTTCCTTACGTGCTTTTAAAACAAATATTCTCAAAGAAACGGCCAAATATTTATCAACAGGACGCCGCCGGCCCTTCGCGCGACGGACAGACCCCATCCGGCACAGTTCATGAAGTATAACGCCAGATTACGCCAAACGTGCCCAAGGGCTTTGCTCGCGGTGAAGAGATAGACCAAAGGACACAAAAGCTATTCATAATAATCTCTCCTCTACAGTCCATACAAAGCGTACGATAAGAGGCAATTCTCCAGCTTATATTTCAGAGAAAGGGAGATTTCGGGAGGAGATTTAAGCAGGGCATCACGCGTCCATATGTGACCTTCGACAGAAGAAATGAAATAAATAAACAAATAAAAGAATGTAAAGAAAAAAAAATTATAATAACAAAAAAAATAAAAAACATTCCATCCCCCCCCCCCCCCCTCATATATCTTCTACAACGGTTTGTGGAGAAATGATTTTTCATTTTTCATTTTCGTTTTTCTATTTTTTTTTATGTAGCACGATGTCTGTGACTTAGATGGATGGCCTTACTACTTTATTTTTCTTTTCACTTCTTTTTATTTGTATTGTACTATACTGCATCATCCCGTTGTGATTATTCAACAATGATTTATCATCATCACTATCCTTGCTCGCTATCTCATACGAACAGATACATGCGTGCACGTATACACATATACACACACGTACACACACACACACACACACACACACACACACACACACACACACACACACACACACACACACACACACACACACACACAAAAAACACACATATAAATATATATACACATATATGTGTGTGTACATATATATATGTATGTGACCATGAGGTGTATATATACATATATATATATATATATATATTACATATACACTAATATATATATATATATATATATATATAATATATACTACATATTATACATACATAATACATACATCATATAAAATATATATACATATACATACATATATATATAAGTATATAATGTGTATATATATATTTATTATATATATATATATATATTATATATATATATATATATATTATATATATATATATATATATGTGTGTGGTGTGTGTGTGTGTGTGTGTGTGTGTGTGTGTGTGTGTGTGTGTGTGTGTGTGTGTGTGTGTGTGTGTATGTGTG
>NC_051387.1:14263975-14281475 GCF_015228065.2 Penaeus monodon
AGAGAAGAGAGGGGGAGAGAGAGAGAAGAGAGGAGGGAAAAAAAAATAGAAGAGAAAGAAAAAGAAAAAAATGGAGAGAGAAAAAAATAGAGAAAAAAACAAAAAAGAGAGATAGAATTCAATCACCCAAGAGAGAAAGACAAGAAAATGAGAGAAAGAGAAACAGGCGGGGTGAGAGGGGGGGGGGGTACAGGGATGAGGAAATTAGACATCCAGGTGTGACCCGCAGTCTTCCTATCCAACCTCTATAATTATCTTCTCCTTAAAACTGCCTCTTTACACGCGTCATATGTTCTGTATCTGCTAATGAGATAACTGACTTCTCGCTACACCGAACGATATATATCAAACATTCGTTCAAAATGAGTATGTTGCTTACCAATGGGCGGCAAACTCAGACAAAATGTGCCGAGTGTCTGGCAATACGTCAGAGGGAGACTCTAGAAGATGTGAACGAGCGGCCCTTCACACAACACGCCTGGATCACCCCGGCATGATGTAAACAATAACTAACGAAAGGAGATATGGAAAGGGGCAGAAGAAAGGGAAGAGAAAATGAAGAAAAGGGAAGCGGCTGAGGAGCGAACTACTGCGTCTGTTTCCATACCTGAAGGCATCTGTTGGGGGAGGGGAGAGGCAGGGCAGGTAAAGTAGAGGCAGAGGGAGACGGGAGGGAGGTAAAGGTGGGGTAGAGGGAGACAGGGGGGGAGGTAAAGAAGGGGCAGAGGGAGACGATGGGTAGGTAAAGGTGGGGGCAGACAGAGTAGGGGGAAAGGTAAAGGCAGGTGAAGGGAGAGGAAGCGGAGAGGGAGGCGGGCGACCGGGCATGAGGCGTGTGTCTGAAGGGGGGGTGTTAACCCGTAATGAAGGCTAAATGCACACCTTTCAAACGCCGCACGTGCCCCATCAGGCTCACCATCTGCCCTCGCTTTGATCCTAAGACCTCTTTGACCTTTTTTTGTATTCCTGAAGTTTGTTTATTTTTTTCTTCGTCAGCTCTGTGTGTGATATTTTGCGAGAAACGGTTCTCTCATTCTCTAAGTTTGGTTTATTCGCTTATTTTTTCTCGCGTTTTTCCCCTTCCTCCTTTTTCCTTTTTTTTTCCCCTTCTCACGTCCCTGCCCTTCGTCTCCTGTCTTCTCTCTTTTTTTTCTTTTCCCTTTCCTCCTCTTTTTCTTCTTTCTCTCCTCTCTCTCTTTCTCCCCTTCCCTCCTCTCTCTTTCCTCTCTCTCTCTCTCCTCCTCCTCTTCTCTTTCCCTCTCTCTCCTCCTCTCTCTTCTCTCCTTCTCTCTCTCTCTCTCTCTCTCTCTCTCTCCCCTCCTCTCTCTCGTACTTCTCTCTTTTCTCTCTCTCCTCTCTCTCTCTCTCTCTACTCTCTCCTCTCTCTCTCTCTCTCTCTCTCTCTTTTTCCTTCTTTCCCTCTCCTTCTCTCTCCTTTTCTCTCTCTCTCTTTCTCCCTCTCTCTCCCCTTCTCCTCCCATCCTCTCTTCCTCTCTCCCTCTTCTTCATTCTCCTCTTCTCTTCTCAACTCTCTGCTTCTCTACTCTCCTCTCTTCTTTTATCCCTTCTCTACCCATCACTTCTTCCCTAATGTAAATAAACCCCCTTAATTCCCTTGGGGTTATTGGCCCCGGAAACCCCCGTATTATCGCCAAAAGGGAAAAGGCGTTTGTCGCGTAAAGGGTAGGGGGAAAAAAGGGGGGGAAGGAAAATATAAACGGAGGGTGGGGGGGCAGGGGAGGGGTAGGGGAAAAAAGGGGGGAAGGGGGGAGAAAAAGGGGGGGAGGAGAAAAAAAAAGAAGAAGAGGAGGAAAAAGAAAGAGAGAGGGGAAAAGAAAGGGAGGGGAAAAGAAGAAGAAAAAAAAAAAGAAAAAAAAAGAAAAACAAAAAAAATTTTTAAAAAAAGTTTTCCCCTTTTTTTTTCCCCCTTTTTCTTTTTTCAATCCCCTTTTTTTCCTTTTTTTTTTTTTTTTTCCCATTTTTCTTTCTTTCTTCCCCCCTTCCCTTTTTTTCCCTTTTTTCCCCTTTCTTTTTTTTCTTTTCCCCCCTTTCTTTTCCCTTTTTTTGTTCCCCCCCCACTTTTAAAATTTCATTTTATTCCCCCAAAATTTAAACCCCCCCAAACCCCCCCCAAAAAAAATTTTTCTTCTTTTCAAAAATTTAAAAAAAATTTCTCCTTTTTTTTAAAAAAAAAAAAAAAAATGGGGCGGTGATGATCGTGCGTACGCGTGTCTTTTGTGGGCGAGAGAGAGAGAGAGAGAGAGAGAGAGAGAGAGAGAGAGAGAGAGAGAGAGAGAGAGAGAGAGAGAGAGAGAGAGAGAGAGAGAAAATAAAGAGCAAAATACAAAAGGTTAGGAGAGGGAGAGAAGAGAGAGAGAGAGAGAGAGAGAGAGAAAAAAAATAAAGAGCAAAATACAAAAGGTTTATTGATATCTGTGTTTTGCTATTTTTCAGGATCCATTTTAGACGATGACTTTCGATGTCCATTATTGTGTTTAGAGAACGAACCTGTCAATCAACTCTTCAATCGCCCTATCCTTTATTTACACATATATTCCTTTATCTATTTATTCTTAAATCTTTCTATTTTCTTAATAAATCAGTTGACATGTAACGCACACAGAAAGCAGGCATGTTAATTGATTTCATTTCTATTCCCGGCAAATCAATTTAGAACTGCATTTAAAACTCTTCATGCAACAATGAGTTTTGTAATGCAACTGCAATGAAATTACATCCAATGATGCTATACATTTAGCCCGCAAATTGGTAAATAAATACTTGCCAAATGAATTTTTGGCACCCGCAGCAACCCACCGAGCCTAAAAAAAAAATCTATCTACAAAAATAACAAAATTAATGGCTACCTTTTTTGTTAGAGAAAAGGGAAAGAGAAAGAGGAAAATAAAAGGGAGGGAAGGGATAGAGAGATAAATAGAATCCGAGCGCGTTGAAGAGAGAAATTCTCATCTGGCTTCACAATGTCTCTCTTTCGCGTTTTTGTATGAAGCCTCGCAAACAAACGCACTTCAAGTAAAAGAGGAAGAAGAAGAAGAAAAAGAAGAAGGGGAGGAAGAAGAAGAAGAAGAAGAGGAGAAGAGGAAGAAGAAGAAGAAGAGGAAGAGAAGAAGAAGAGGAGGAGGAGGAAGAAGAAGAAGAAGAAAAGGAAGAAGAAGAAGAGGAAGAAGAAGAAGAAGAAGAAGAAGAAGAGGAAGAAGAAGAAGAGGAAGAGATGAGAAAGAGTACCTCATCTCATCCAAAAAGCCTTTAGAGACTAAAGTTTACACCGGAACGCGCTTTTTGGCTTTGTTTTAATTTTTTTCTCCCTTTTTTTTGTTCTTTTCTCACTAACGACAACAACGAGAATTCCGCAAAAACTTACACGGCGTTCAACCTTAAAGGGATGAACTCGTGACCTGAACTGACCTGAGAGAGAGCGAGAGAGCATCCGAGATTCAAAAAGCCGACGCAGTAGCATTTTGTTCGTACCAACACGCACGAGTGATTGTAAGGTCGACATTCACACGTAGACGGAGGCGAGAATGAACCGTAGCGAAAAATTTGTTTATCGTTAGTCCGGCCACAAAAGTGGCCCTTTTTAACGCTTTTTAAAGGCGGTTTCTTAGAGGCTTTTATAAGGACACGACCAGAAGGGGAACTTAAGGCCAATTTCTTAGGAAAAAATCTATTGTAATGAAGATATTATTCTATTAACAATGGAAGAAAATATTTGTTATGCAGGTCCTCTCTCTCTCTCTCTCTCTCTCTCTCTCTCTCTCTCTCTCTCTCTCTCTCTCTCTCTCTCTCTCTCTCTCTCTCTCTCTCTCTCTCTCCCTCCCCTACCCGCTCGCTCCCTCCGCACAATACTCATATTAAATCTAAACACATATTTCATTTTCGAGACCTAAGGACATACCATACGTTAATACACATACCCAAAATTTGCTCTGCACCTGGTGTCTCGATCACCCCCTCCCCCCCATACCTCTATTACCCCTTTTCCTCCTCCCATTCCCTCCCCCACCCCCTTCCTACCTGCCGTATGTACACCAATTAGCTATATTCATTTACCGTGTGCTTCTGCTTCAATTACAGGGGGAGAAACTGGGTCCTGTTGCGGTCCTTATAAACCCGTGTGTGTGTGTGTGTGTGTGTGTGTGTGTGTGTGTGTGTGTGTGTGTGTGTGTGTGTGTGTGTGTGTGTGTGTGTGTGTGTGTGTGTGTGTGTGTGTGTGTGTGTGTGTGTGCGCGCGTATGTGTGTGTGTGTGTGCGTGTGCGTGTGCGTGTGTGAGAAAGTGTGTGCGTATGTGTACCATGCGTACGTGCGTGCGTACATCCGTTCTCCCGTACATTTACCTCCATGAGTATATTCGACCGCGTGCGTGCGTCTGTGAATCCTCGAGTGTCCGAGCCTGCACGCTTTAATCAAAACGCTGTTTCCATTAGCGGCCGCTCTGCCACTGGAGGAAGAAAGACGGCCGCGTTCACTCGGATCGCCCGACGGAAATTACGTTCGTTGTCCGGCTGTCACCGACTTATCCCGAATGTTTGTTTATCCTCGCGTGGCGGCGGAGAACACTGCTGCCAATTTTTTTTTTTCTGTTGTTTATGTTGTACTATTTATCAATTGATTAATTTGCTTATTTATTTGTTGATTTGGTTGTTTATTTAGTTATTCATTTATTTATTTATCTATTAATCTATCTGTTCACTTTTTTATAAGAATGGGATAAATAAAGTGTTGGGGGTCAAGGTAGATACGGGAAGATAGAAAGGGAGAGGGAGGAATACGGAAAGTAGATAAAAGTCGGGTTAAGATAGAAGGGAGAGAGAGGGAACGAGAGGGATGAGAGAGAGAGAGAGAAAGAGAGAGAGAGAGAGAGAGAGAGAGAGAGAGAGAGAGAGAGAGAGAGAGAGAAGAGAGAGAGAGAGAGAGAGAGAGAGAGAGAGAGAAAGAGATAGACACAGAGAGACAGAGACAGGCACTCGAGGTAAAAAAAAAAAATCATTGACAAGTTACGCAGACATACCTCCCCCCCAAAAAATGAAAATACTGATAATAACAAAAAACGCAGACACCCACAGCACGCCCACCCCTTCCCAAAACCGACCAATTTCGGAACGGCTGCTGTCGGGGAAGTCCAAACGCCCGCAACGTAAGAGGCGGAAGGAAGTGCCAATCAGAGGGACTAATCAGATGACAATGGCGCTGTTTGGGGGAAGTTATTCTATTCCCGCCCGGCCTCTGGGGACTGAGGGGGCTGGTGCGGGACCCGAGGGAGGCTGAGGGGACTGGGGGAAGCTAAGGGGAATTAAGGGGAGCTGAGGGAGGCTAAGGGGAATTAAGGGGAGCTGAGGGAGGCTAAGGGGAATTAAGGGGAGCTGAAGGGGCTGAGGGAGGCTAAGAGGAATGAAGGGGAGACTGATGGGGAGTTGAGATGGTCTGGAGAGGAGTGAATGGGGTCGAGGGGGCGAAGGGAAGCTGAAGGGGACTGATGGAGAATCAAGGGGAGCTGAGGGAAGTAACGGAAAGGGGGCTGGATGGGGTTGAAGGGGACTGATGGGGAATTAAAGGGAGCTGAGGGAGACTGAAGGGGGATACAGGGGGACTAATGGGACTCTCTACCAACCAACCTACCTAACTGTCTATCGATCTATCTATCTACACATGGCATTAGCTTTGACACCTAGTAAAACTTGTGCACGTGTGTCGGCGCTTATTCCAACACTAAAATGATGTTTAAAATGCCAAAACAAACCGTGTTAGCACAGTAGGCCAATGCGGTATTGCATTAGAGTTTATTTACTTTCATGACCCTTTTTTACGCATATAAAAAGAGACCACAAACTCATTTACATTCTAATGGATACTGTGTTTGATGTAACATCCTCTCCGTTTTTTCTTCTTCTTCTTCTTCTTTTTTTCTTCTTTGTCTGTTTGTTTGGCTAACTTCATAACCCAGATTCGAATCTATGTATGAGTCTTGTATGTAAACACAAAGTTGCTATTAGAAGAAAAATCGACCTGAGCATATAAAAAAAAAAAAAAAAATCGAACATCCCGGCGCCTCTCCCCCACAACCCCCCCTCCTCACCTCCTTATATCTCCCACATGATATCCGATATCAGCGGAGAGAGGGAGAGGGAGGAAGGGAGAGAGAGGGAGGAAAGGGGAGAGGAGGAGTGAAGGAGAGAGACAGGGAGAGAGACAGGGAAGGAAGGGAGAGGGAGAGGTAGAGGCTGAAGGCGAGAGTGAGGGAGAGGAAGGAAGGGGGAGAGAAAGGAGGGAGGAGAGGGAGAGAGAAGAAGGAGGAGAGGGAGAGTGAATGAGGGGAGAAGGAAGAGGGGAGGAGAAGATACAGGCTAAAGTAGAGGGAGAGAGGGAGAGGCAGGATGGGAGGGCAGAGGGGAGGGGGGAGGGAGGAGTCACGCAGTACTCCCCCCACGTAACATCATTACAGTAGCGTCTGACCTAACACGACCCCAAGAGAAGCCAACTGACCTCTTGAAAAGCCAATAAGAACAAGGTCATATTTTCTCCCTTACAAGACCTTTATTACTCCGCTGAGCGCGTTTTTCATCTTCCCAAAGAGGGGGTGGGTGGGGGTGAGGGGGGGAGGTGGTCGAGGGGGGGGTGGGGTAAGAACTGGTGCCCGGAGGCCTCGGGGAATTTCCTCACCCCTCCTACCCCCCTCCCCTCCCCATACTCCTGGGACGCGATTTTTAAGAAGGCCGCGCGAGAGACGGGTAGGGAGGGAGAGGGAGAGGGAGGAAGAGAGGGAGGAAGAGAAGGAGGAAGAGAAGGAGGGAAGGGAAGGAGGAAAAGAAGGAGGGAGGGGAGGGAGAAGGAGGAGGGGAGGGAAGGAAAGATGGGGGGAGGGAGGGAAGAAAGAGGGAGGAGGGAGGGCAGGGAGGGAGAAGGAGAGAGAAAAAAGGAAGGAGAAGAGAGAGGATAAGTGTCACTCTTTCCTTTCCATCCCCCTCCCACCGCCCCTGCCCTTCCTTCTCCCTCACCCCCCCCCCCTTCCTACCCACGACACGCCCAAGCTTCTTCCTCAGTCCCTGCCTCCGCTCCTGCATCTTCCCCTACACAGATTCCTTCCCCTACTCCTTCCCCTAAACCCTCTCATATCCCTCCCTCTTGCCTTAATCTTTGCCTTTGCCTACGATTGGCTACTTACGACTCTTTCCCACACCTTGCGATTTCTCCTCCGTTTCTGCATACCTGGAAAGAACATCAATATGATTAGGAAACATAAAAGAAATTTATTGTGTCATATATATATATATATATATATATATATATATATATATATATATATTATATATATATATATATATATATATATAAAATAAAAGTGCAATATCCACATTTCGATGACATATAACTAGCAAGCCGACATGAAAAAAATGTATAGGTAGGCAGAGGAATTCATCCATAATCAGTTCGTAATATTATTATTTCCATACTGCATAGCTAGCTCGCCGCATTAGGAAAAATAAAACTCGTATAACAGGCAGCTCTCAAATTCATGCATTATTAATTTACAATATCCCCCATTTCCATACCATATTGCTGCATTAAATAATAATAATAATAATAATGATTAAAAAATGTACAGCCACGTATCCCTCGACAATAGACGGAGAACTCGGCGCAGGAGCGACACCCACGAGCGAACAAATGAGAATCGAATCATAACTTCCAACTCCCCTTCTCGTGATCTTCCATGCTTGACCGGATCCTCCACAAAAGCATTCCGATCCTGTAGCCCCGATTCTCACGGCACATTACCGCGACTCCCTTCCAGATGTTGTGGTTATTATGGTAATGATGGCGTCGACTTCACGTGGATTAGGTTGGGTTTAGGGTACGCGGGAGAAGGTTTCGAGAAGGTTCGGAACTCGGGGAAAGATCCATATGTCATAATAATCATGTTGTGAGAGACGGTCATTAAATACGAGTCTGATGTTCGCCATATGGGAGATCTTTTCCCTTATGATGGATGCGGGAACGTCCGTGTTGGGCGGTTTGTCCGCTTTCGCTCGAGTAAATCTGAATACGCGGTTTGGTTTTTGGCCGGTTCGGGCGGTCACTCTTCATGAGGTGTGGGTGGATATTCCTTTTTGTTGTTAAATCAATCTTTTTCATTCTCTCTCTCTCTCTCTCTCTCTCTCTCATACTTTCTCTCTCTCTCTCTCTTTCTCTCTCTCTCTCTATTTCCCTTCACTCTCCCTCTCCCACACCTCCCTTTTCTCTCCCTCTCCTCCCTTTTCTCTCATTCTTTCTTGTTTCCCCATATCTTCTCACTCTTTGTCTCTCTTTCTCTGTTTCGCAACGATGCCGTAATCTCTCTCCCCTTCGGATATTATTCTCTCACACATTCCTAAGCTCATTTCCTCCCTTTCCCCTTTTGTTTACCTTTTTAAACCCATTCTCCCCTAGAAATTCCCCAGATTACCAAATGTCCCCATTATCTTCCCGCGCTGAACGGCTTTCCAGGGAATATTACCCTAGAAATATGCACGGATTCCCCCTTTCCTACTTCTTTTCTTCTTCTCTCATCTTCTATCTTTTCTTTCTTTTCTTATTCTTCTCCTCAACCTTTCTCCAGTCCTATCTCTCTCTTTTTATATCCTCCTCGGCTTTTCATTCCTCCTCCCCCTCCTCCTCCTATTTCTTCTTCTTCTTCTTCTCTCCTCTTCTTCTTCTTCCTCTTCTCCTCCTCCTCCTTCTCCTTCTTCTCATTCTCCTCCTTCGTCTCCCTCCCCCTCCTTCCCCTCTTCCTCCTTCGTCTCCCTCCCCTACCTTCCCTTCCCGCTGTCACGCGCTCCAACGCGGCCCTAAGACTCTGCCATTGCTACCTGTCATATAACTTAACTGGTCCGTCATCTTGAGATATGATGAATATTATACTCATTGGGGGATTATGTTGCCTCACGATCATGTGTTGTATGAGTTCCCTTTGTGTCTCGTGGATTCCGGTTAGCGTAATGACAGGTGGCGGTCTTCAGTGCAACGTTTTAAATGTAATGGAATCGAAATCCTTTGTGTGGACAAGCACATAGGGCATTGGAGGGAGTGCTGTGCGTGCGTGTGTGCACACAGATGTATGTGGATACGTGTGGATACATACGCGCAAGCAAATACAGACACATGAATGCACACACACACAGAGGAATTCTCTCTCTCTCTCTCTCTCTCTCTCTCTCTCTCTCTCTCTCTCTCTCTCTCTCTCTCTCTCTCTCTCTCTCTCTCTCTCTCTTCTTTCTCTCTCTCTAATTCTCATTCTCATTCTCATTCTCATACTCATACCCATACTCCTACTCACACTCACTCTCTCTCCCTCTCCCTCCCCCACTCTCTCTCCCTCCCCCCCTCCCATTCTCTCTCCCTCTCCCACTTCCTCCCTCTCACACGCACAATATCCCCCCCACAAATCCACCCGCCTTCACAAACGCTTCCGCACGCACTCCCCCAAGCACACGGAGGAAAGTGACCATCAGCGTGACACCGGAGCGTTAAGCTTGACAGAAATCCAGGATCATAAAGATTACGTAAAAATCAAATTCATAACGCACGCGGGCGGCTACTGGGGGTATGCAAGGGGGGGGGGCGGATGGGGGGTATTTACCCATCCGTCCTCGGCGACGAGACAGCGCGGAAAACAAAAGAAAACGGTAAGAACAGCAAGAACATTAAGAACAGCAATAACATACAGTGGAATGGCAGCCATACACTATTACTTGAGATTGAATACGAACTCGTTTCCTGCGAATGGGAGACAGCCTCGATTTTTTTTTTTTTTTTTTTTTAACTTTTTTAACGTTTCTTTATTGTCGCAAAGGACCCGTTGTGCAGAATAGTACATATTTACACACGTCCATACTCACACACACACATACACTTACACACAAACACACACACACTCTTCTCTCTACTTCCCTCTCCCTTTCACCTTCTCCCTCCTCCCTCCCACATCCCCTTCTCTCCCTCATAAAGACAAACTTGCATTTTTCATTTTCTCTTCCTCCCTTTCTCTCTCCCTCATAAAGACAAACATTCATTTTTCATTCTCTCTCCCTCAACACACATTCACAAAGACAAACATCCATAAGGACATACACCTTCACATCCATAAACATCCGACACATGCAAGTACACAATCAACATTCTTTTCACTCTCGCTGAACTCGTAATCAGTCACATCCAAGATAGCTTAGAAACTGCAATCACCTGAGTTCTAATGACAGGAATATTTACCTTCCTTTCTCTATAATTAAGGAACGTTGTTTTTTTTTTCGTCGCGAGCTCAGAATGAGGCTGAATGATGACGGGGAATGCATTCTGTCAGAGGCGTCGGGTTGTAAAGACGTGGGTTTTAAGTCAGGGGTCTTGTTTGGTCATCTTTCTTTGTTTTATAATGTCTGTTTGTCTGTCTGTCTGTCTGTCTGTCTGTCTGTCTGTCTGTCTGTCTGTCTGTCTGTCTGTCTGTCTGTCTGTTTGACTGACTGACTGTCTGTCTGCCGGTCTGTCTGTCTCTGCGTGTGCGCGTACGTATTTGCATACGTACATATAAATATATACGCATGGGTGTACGTGCGTGCATGCTAATTTGCACAAGGGAAAAAAAAAATACCACACAATGACTTTAATAGTGCCAACTCCCCTTAACCTTTCCATCATCCCTCCCTCCCTCCCTCGACCCCTCCCCCCACCGCCCCCCGCCCCCTCCCCCCCGCCAGCAATCTGCACCCAACCTCACCCGAAACACACCTTTCAGACACAGCGACAAAGGCTTCGCTAACGACCTGTTATTGTGTGATGTATATATATATATTTTTTTTTTTGAGGGGGGGGGGGAGGCGAGGCTGTGCTTTCACTGAAGATCACCGAATTCCTTACTTTTGCTGATTCTCTCTCTTTGTAATATTAATTATTTTGTCTGTCAATGTGTCTGCTGTTTGTCTCTTGCTCTAACGATATATCCTTCAGTCTGTTCTTTCTCGTTCTCTCTTAGAAATTTGTTATACCATATATATATATATATATATATATATATATATATATATATATATATATATATATATATATATATATATATATGTGTGTGTGTGTGTGTGTGTGTGTGTGTGTGTGTGTGTGTGTGTGTGTGTGTTGTGTGTGTGTGTGCGTGCGTGCGTACACATACATACATACATACATAAATATAAATTTACATATTACACATTTATATATATATACAGTTTCATTCCTCCCTTTTTTGGCCAGCATTCATCTATCTGTTTCATTCCCTTTATCACCCTGCCTTCCACCCTCCCCTTGCTCACCCATTGCAAAATATGCAACCCATACCACAGGATTTCATAATCTCACTACCTAACAAAGGGAAAAACACCCGTACCAAAGCATCACCGTAGCAAGATCAGCCGATTCCCGGCCTTACAGAGTACTGCAACAGAAACTCCATTGCAATGAACGCAATAAAAAAAAAATCTATACATCCTGCCCAGATACGTTGCGTATTTCGTGCACTTATTTAATACTGTCTGTATTATATCGGATGTGAATGAATTACCATATGCACTGAGGTCTTTTCCCTTCTTTTTGTAGTGAATGTGTGCTCGAGCATAAACATTTCAGAAATGGAAAACAGGGGATATATTTTGTTACTAATAAAATGAGAGACGAATAGATATATATCAGGGGAGAGAGAGGAGGAGAGGAGGGAGAGAGGGAAGGAGAGAGAGAGAGAGAAGAGAGGGAGGGTGGGAAGGAGAGAGGGAAGGAGGGAGGGAGGGAGGGAAGAAGGGAGGGAGAGGAGGGAGGAGGAGAGAGGAGGAGGAGGAGGAGAAAGGGAGAGAAGGAGGGACGAGGGAGAGGGAGGAAGGAGAGACGGGATGGAGAAGAAAGGAGGAAGCAGAGAGGAGATGGAGGGACGGTGGGAGAGAGAAGAAGAGAGAGAGAGAGAGAGAGAGGAGAAGAGGAGAGAGAGGGGAGAGAGAGAGAGAGAGAGAGAGAGAGAGAGAGGAGAGGAGAGAGAGGAGAGAAGAGAAGAGAGAAAGAGAGGAGAGAGAGGGAGAGGAGGAGAGAGAGAGAGAGAAAAGAGCGAGAGAGAGAGAGAGGCTGGAGTGAGAGTCAGTCAAACGGGATCGGAAAACGCATTCACAGAACGGAGGAAAATCATTAATGTACGGTAACAACGCGCCTCTGTTGCACCTTTGCGTTTATTCCTCCGGACTGAAGCGAACGGAACTGATACCACGCCGGGGATTTCCCACAAATGAAAATTCATTTTTCAGTGCCCCAGATCGCAGGCAAATTCCATTAGGTTGGAATATAGCGCCAAATTTGAAGCATGGCTTCAGCTTGAAGTATCAACTGCAGGTTCCCCTATGCAACTGTAAGGAATGGCTTCTCAGCGTTGATAAGCAACTGCAATGATCGAGGTTTTGTGGGCGTTGCAGTATGCCCAATCTGGGAACGAAAGACCTTACAATTCTGACTGGTTGATGAAATATTGACGTAGATATCATTAATGACAATGGTAATATTTCATGTTGTGAATAATGATGGTACTAATGACGATGATAATGGCGATGATGTACTCGTGTTGCATAGACGAAAATGATACTTTCCATTACAATTGTTTTAACTTTTTTTTTGTCTTCCCCGGTCTATAACTGCGTGAAATAGAGATTGAAATATCCGCGATTCAGTATTTCACAATTTCATACTGAATGTGCATGACTTTTTCTGACTGTCAGGTGGAGGATACTGGAATATGCATGAGAATGTGCATATAAAGAAGCCATCTCTCTTTCTTTCTTTCTGTCCTCTTTCCGTCTCTCTCTCTCTCTCTCTCTCTCTCTCTCTCTCTCTCTCTCTCTCTCTCTCTCTCTCTCTCTCTCTCTCTCTCTCTCTCTCACGCACACTCTCTCTTTATGTATATATATATATATATATATATATATATATATATATATATATAGATAGATAGATAGATAGATGGATGGATAGACAGTTATAGATCACACATATATCACACACATACGAAAGCGCCCGGGCACACGAACGCACGAACGAACGCACGCACACACGGACACACGCACACACACCCCAAAACGCATTTACCACGAGCCCGCTTTTCCGTCTACCCATCCCGACTTATGTGTCCTTCTGGAGCGAAAAGTTAAGAGAGTTGGGATTTTAAGGAAGAATGGTCCCGCGCAAGTCATTTCCAAGTCAGATAATTTCCTTCGTTTCCCGTAACAGCCTCTACAACTCTACAGTGTTGAAACTTGGCTTCCCTCCTTTGCACGTAGGGCGGGTAGAGAGTCTGTCCTCGCCCTACTCCCCCCCTTTTTACCGAGGATTTCATGTTTGAACTTTTCATTTCTTGGTTTTCTAAGTAGATAACGCGTTTAATTATTTAGTCATTTATATATATTTTTGTACACACCACACACAAAAACACACCCCACCCCACACCCCACACCCCACCCCACACCCCACACATTTAAAAAAATATATATATAATATATATATATAATATAATTTTATTTTAATATATAAAATTAATTTTTTTTTTTGGGGGGAGGGGGTATTTTGCTTGTGTTTTGTTATATGTCGGTAATCCACAGTCAATTATATTTAAGTTCTTTTATTTTTCTTTCCACATTAACACTTTATCTCCCATAAAAAAAAAAAAAGAAACACCCCCAAAAAAACCCACTTCTCACAAACCCCCTTTAACAAAAAAAAACGTCCCCTTTTCCGCGCCCCTTTTAACCCCTTTTTAAAACCCCTTAAATAAGGCCCCAGAATCAACGGGCGGTGCTGTCAACGCGGCCATTACAAGCGTCCGTCTTCCCAGGCGCTCTAAGGAAGCTAAGGGGCAGTTAACAAACCCTTTAATTAGCAATAATGTTATGGTTCTCTCACCTGCTCGCCCAACCGACGCTCAGCCCTCTGCTCTCCGGCGAGGAGGAAGGGGGAGGAGGAGGAGGAGGAAGGGGGAGGGGGAGGGGGGAAGGGGGAGGGCGAGGAGGAAGGGGGAGGAAGCGGGAGGGGAAAAGGGGGGGAGGGGGAAAGGAAGGGGGGGGGAAGGGGGGAGGGGCAAAAAAAAAGGGGGGGGAGGAGGGGGAAAGGGGGGGAGGGGAAGGGGGGGCGAGGGGGAAAGGAGGGGGGGGAGGAGGGGAGGAAAATAAAAGTGGGAGGAGGGGGGAGGGGGAGGAGGAGGAGGGGGAGGAAGGAGGAGGAAATGGAGTGGAGGAGGGGGGAAAAAGGAGGGGGGGAGGAGGAGGAATTTCGGGTCCCCCCGTTTTTTTCTTTTATGGTTTCCTTTTTCCTTTTTTTTATGTTGGGGGTTTTAAATTTTGTTTCTTTTAAAATCCTGTTTTCGTTTTCTTTTGGGGGGCGGAGGAAAAGGAAAAGGGCAGGGCAACGGTTTTGGGGGGTTCGGGGGGGTCGAGACCCGAGAGGGGGAGAGAGAGAGGGGAGGGGGAGGGGGAGAGAGAGGGGGAGAGAAAAGGGGGGAAGGGGGGGAGAAAAGGGGAGGAGGGGGGAGAGAGGGGGAGGGGGGGAAGGAAGAGAGAGGGGAGGGGGGGGTTTTGAAAAAAACATTATCATGAAAATATGTTTGGATTTTTAAAAACCTCAAAAATTTTTCCCGGGAAAATTTGAAAAGGGGGCATTTTTTCACATAAATATTAGAAATTTTTTGGGGGAAAAAATTACATACCAAAAACGCCATTACAAATCTCTGTGAATTAATTATTATGAAACGCAGTGAAGATCATCTCCATTTGATAATTCCAAGCGACAAAGAAATTTAAAATTTCAAAAATCGATTTAATTTTTTTTTTAATTTAAAATTTAAATTTAGTTCAAAACGAGGGGAATGGAGGGAAAAGGGGAAAAAGGTGAAGAAGGGGGAAAAAAATTTAAAATTGATAAGGATAGAAAAGTTTATAGCAAACCCGACGACAGAACCCCACCACACACAAAAACACACACCACCCCACACCACACACACACCCCAAACCCAAACCCCAAACCCCCACACCAAAAAAACACAAAACACAAAACCACACAAAAAACACACACAACACACACACACACACACACACACACACACCACACCACACACACACACACACACACACACACACACACACACACACACGGGCTTAACTTCAGTTTATCAATTTTTTAACATCATTTATTATACTATTATACTCGTATACCGTTATGAATCGAATGATTTCAATGATTAATTACGTCAGTCATCTCCCGTATTACGATTATCATTGCAGTTCATATAATCATTCTTATCTGTGTTTATTCCCCCACAACCAACAAGAGAAGGGTAATAATAATTATAATAATAATAATAATAATAATAATAATAATAATAATAATAATAATAATAATAATAATAATAATAATAATAAAATAATAGTAATAACAATAATAATAATAATAACAATAGTAATAATAATAATAATAATAATAATAATAATAATAATAATAATATTAAAACAAAGAAGTATCTACCTTAACCTCAACTAAATTATTTTGCATCGTATATTTAAGTCACACATCAATACCCTTTTTCTTGTCGTGTTTTTTGTTTGTTATACCACACAAGTCTACCTGCTTATTTGTTTATATGGAATGAAAACATTTTGTCTTTGTTTCCTCTCACAAAATCACGCATATAAACAAAAACACACAATGACACGATCACACACACACACACACACACACACACACACACACACACACACACACACACACACACACACACACACACACACACAATCAATCAATCAATCACTCCATCAATCAAACAAACGCACACATTGTTCAAGCACGCGTGAACAAATCTTACGAGACCCTCTCATTAACCCCGAATGCCATCTGTTCGATAATTTGAAGAACAAGCTTTTAAGGAAAGCCCGAACCAACCGCAGAGGCCAGCGGAGCAAGGAGAACCACCTCGTTAAGTACTTGTTAACGAATGGATTACTGTTAAATGCCCTAATAAGCTACTCAGACATAGTCATAAGTACTTCTCGTCTGTGCCATCTAATGGGTCTACTTTGGACATGGAATTTTTACCTACGTTTTTTTTTTTGGCTTTTATCAGACCATTTTGGTTTTCTGTTCAACTGTGAGGTTTGGTTTTACATTTGTTCCTTCGGGATATCAAAATTGCGATTTTGTTTAACATTTTTCTTTAAATTCTCGCTCTCTCACTCCTACTCTTACTTTTACTCTCTCTCTCTCTCTCTCTCTCTCTCTCTCTCTCTCTCTCTCTCTCTCTCTCTCTCTCTCTCTCCTCTCTCTCTCTCTCTCTCTCTCTCTCTCTCTCTCTCTCTCTCTCACTCGCTCACTCGCTCTCTCTTCCTCCCTCCCTCCCTATCACCTTCCCTTTCTCTCTTCGTTTTTTCTCCCCCCCCCACACAAACACCCAGCTTCCGTCTCCTTTCCCTCTCCTTTTCTCCCATTGTCTCCCTCCCTCCCTCTTCTCCCCCTACCCTTTCTCTCCCTCCCTCCTTCTTCTCTCCCCCCCATTCCCCTCTTTCACGCCCTCCCTCCCTTTCTCTCGTTTCTCACTCCCTTCTTCCCGAGTTGCCACAAAACGTCGAAGTTTACTGATCAAATTCCAATCATGGCTCAATAAGCACCATCACAGGTCTTTTTGTGTCTCGCACCCACATTCCTAACTTCGGGATTGCTTCTTGGACTTCCCTCGGCCCTCTTAAAGTTTAAAATGAACTGCTAAAGGTTAACCAATACTGTCCCTTCCCCCCTTTTCCTAATGGCACCTCGTCTGTTTCCTCTCTCTCTCTCTCTCTCTCTCTCTCTCTCTCTCTCTCTCTCTCTCTCTCTCTCTCTCTCTCTCTCTCTCTCTCTCTCTCTCTCTGCATGTGTCTCGGTCTCTCCCTCTCTCCCCCCGCTGCATTTCTCTCTCCTTTCTCTCCTTTCTTCCTCTTCTCATCGCCTCCTCTCTCACCTATTTCGTCGTCTTTTTTCCTCTTCTCTTTCTTTCTCTCTTCTTTTTTATCTCCTTTTTTCCTCTCTTTTCTTTCCCCTATTCTCCCTCCTATCGTATTCTTCTCTCCCTCCCACCTTTCTCTCCTCTCTCCTCGACTACTTCCTCTCTTCCTCCCTTCGTCTCTGACCTTTTCCCAAACCCATTATGTTTTTATCCTTTCCTTCAAACTAGTTACATGGTCTTAACACCATTAATTTCTACCCTGTTTTCAGCACCTTCCCGCTGTACCCTTATATTAATCTTTTGTTTGACCCTTTTCATTTTTCTTTTTTCTTTTCTCCGAACTTTATTATTTTTCACCCATTTTTTCGTGTTTTTTATTAAACTCATCTTTTCTCATCTTTCTTTCTCCAACTCCTTTTTCACACTCTCTTCTCCCTTCCTCCTACTGCTCCTCCATTTCCTTCCTCCTTTTCACCGCCTATTCGTCCACT
>NC_051387.1:14286475-14301475 GCF_015228065.2 Penaeus monodon
CCTCCCCCTCCACCACTCCTCTCCCTTCCCCTCCTCCCCCTCCCCCTCCTCCCCCTCCACCACCCCTCCCCCTCCCCGCTACCCCTTACCTCGAACTGACCAATCCCTCTCCCCTTCCCCCCAACACCCTTCCCCTCTCCTCCAACTCCACCCCCCCTCCTATCCCAGCCCCATCCATGCCCACAACCCCCCTCCTCTCTACCCATGTACCCACCTATCCATCTCTCCATCCTCTACCTCCACCCCCCCCCCTCCTCGTACCCGCCCCTCTTATTCCTTTCCATCCCCCTCCCCCATGTCCCTCGCCTATCCCCTCCCTTCCTACCCCCACCCCACCTCTCCCCTCCAACCCCTGTTCAACTCAAGCATCTGTCCCCCCTCTCCTCTCCTTTCCCCCCTTCCCCATTCCCCAACCCTATCCTCCTCTCCCCTCCCCCTCCCCCAACACCCTATCCTGCACTTTCCTCTCACATGCAACAACGCCTATCCCTCATCCCCCTCCCTCCCCTACCCCTACCTCCCCCCCACATCCAACACCACACCCCTTTCTCCTCCCTCCCTCCCCTTCCCCTCCTCCCCTCCCCCACCCCCTTCCCCCCCACATCCAACACCACACCCCTTTCTCCTCTCCCCCTCCCCCAACCCTCCCCCCGTCTCCCCCGCGCCCGCAAGACAAATTCCCCTCGACAGGCCCGGGCGCGAACACGGCCCCCAAGACAATCGTCTCGGCGCGCCTGAATTGGATTTCTCTCAAGGATGTTGCATGTAAAGAAGAAATTCCTTAATCTCAGGAGTGGAGGGAACCCGACGCTGCCGACGACGCACCCGACATCGCCCTCTTCCTTCCCCCTCTCCCCCTCCCCCCCATCTCCTTTCCTTCCTCCTCCTCCTCCTCCCTCCCCCAGGGCGCTGCGGTTCGCGATGGTTCTCTGGAGGTCTCGGTTTCTCTCGTTTTCTTTCGGTTTCTCTCGGTCTCGATGATTCTCGATGTCTCTCGGTCTCGGTCTCGGTCTCGGTCTCTCTCTCTCCCTCTCTCTCTCTCTCTCTCTCTCTCTCTTTCTCTCTCTCTTTTTCATACTCCCTTCCTCCCCCTTCCCTTTTCGTCCCTCTCCGTAACTCTAACCAACTGCATTTACCTCTCCCTCTCCCATACATTTTCCTCTCCCTCTCCCTCTCCCTCTCCTTGCACTCTCACTCGAGTTTGCTAAGATTGTGGATGTCAACGAAGGGGGGACGTATAGTGAAATTACCGATAATAAAGAAAGACAGAAGGGAAAGAGAGAGAGAGAGAGAGAGAGAGAGAGAGAGAGAGAGAGAGAGAGAGAGAGAGAGAGAGAGAGAGAGAGAGAGAGAGAGAGAGAGAGAAAGAGAGAGAGAGAGAAGAAAAAAGACTTATTATCCCTAATTCACAGAAATCGATACGATTGACAAAAGAAATGAGACATCATGTGTAACGTCTCGACACATAGCCTCTACGTCATATACAGGCCGCTAACTCAGGCCTCTTCGGATGGATGCCCGGATGCGTGGGTGATGAGTGGACAGCCGGACGCACGCACTTACACCCATACACACATAGACGCACACACATACACGATAGTAATAGGCAAACGCGTAAGCACACACAAACACAAACAACAACACACACACACACACACACACACACACACAGAGAGAGAGAGAGAGAGAGAGAGAGAGAGAGAGAGAGAGAGAGAGAGAGAGAGAGAGAGAGAGAGAGAGAGAGAGAGAGAGAGGAGTAGAGAAGTAGACGAGAGGGAAAAGCAAAATAAATAGAAGGGAATGACGATTTGATGATTATAGAACCAAGACAGAAAACAACGGAAAAGGGATGGGAAGGGAAGAGCTTCAAAACAAGAATAATTAATCAATGAATGGGAGATGACAAAAAAGAAAAAGACATGAAAAAGAAGAAAACCCTGCTCAAAAAAGAAGAAGAAGAAGAAGAAGAAACCGGCCCGCCCCTTGCACCAACGGCGTCTGGCCCTGAGGAGAAAGGGCCAACTGCGTGACAACCATCGCCTCGCGTGTTGGCAGTCGTGGGGACAAGTCATGGCACTGATGAGGCAAATGCCATGCCATCGCTGCCCATTGTGGCGCTTGCCACACTCAAGGCACGGCCCTCAAGGTTCAGGAAGACAAAGGACCAGGGTGACACTTGAGTCTCTGATGGCACTACTATGGTGACACTTGAGTCTCTGGTGGCACTGGGGTGAAACTTGGTATTCTGATAGCATTCTGGCGGCGCTGGGCATTATGATGGAGTTTGACAACGATAGCCCTGTGCCGGCACTTGAGACTGCCGTGGCACTTGGTGCAATTGACCACTTCCTAACAATCCGTCTGCAAGCCAAGTGATGACACGCTGTCGAACCAGCGATCCAAAAACACCAGAAAAAAAAGGACCTGCGGTTTGTGGGTCGCTTCTTGTATAAGTTATTCGGGAGAGGCCGACAGGATGCGCATAAAAAGGTCAGTTGTATTTTTAAATCTGACACAAATGTCGTCATCACCCGATCTCGACAAACACGAGCCCTGGGGACGTCCAGTTTGTCATTTTCATCTTCTTTTTATATTCTTCTTATTGTCCTGTTTTGAGCGGTGGGGGTGGGTGGGGTGAGGGGGAGGCACTGTGTGTTTTTGATAAACAGACATACGAAGATATGCGGCTGTTTGTGTGTTTATGTGATGTTTGTTTCTTCGGTAGTATGTGTGTATATCTGTTTGTGTGGGTATATATGTACGTGTGTGTGTGTGTGTGTGTGTGTGTGTGTGTGTGTGTGTGTGTGTGTGTGTGTGTGTGTGTGAGTGGTGAGGAGTGAGTGAGTGAGTGAGTGAGTGAGTGGGAGTGAGTGAGTGAGTGAGTGAGTGAGTGAGTGTGTGTGTGTGTGTATGTGTGCGTGCGTGCATGCGTACGTGCATGCGCGGGTGCGTGCGCGCGTACAAATTACATAAGAAAACAAAGACTGCTCCTCAAAGAAAAAAAAAGAAAAAGAGAAGAAAAAGGAGAGAACAGAAAGGCGACAAGCGACGGCCGAAAAGCGAAGGAGCGAAAAAGAGTCCGCGCCGAGTCTCCGTCAACAGCCCGCAGCCACGACCGACCCAAAACGACGATGAACGCAGCGCCCTCGACGCTGGCCTCGCCGTCCCCTCTCTTCCCCCTCGCTTCCCCTCTCCCGCTGAACCCCTCTTTCCCCTTCTCCTCCCCTCTTTCACCCTTTCCCTCCCCTCTCGTTCCCTTCTTTCTCCCTTCCCCTCTTCCTCCTCTCTTTCATTCTCTCCCTCCCTTCTTTTCCCCTCTCCCACTAAACCCTTCTTCTCCTCTTTCTCCCTCTCCCGCTCCTCTTTTCCCTTCCTTTTCCGTCTCTCCATCCCCTCCTTTTACTCTTTTCCCCTCACCCTTCTTCTCCCCCTCCCCCCATTGCTCCCTCACTCCCTTCACCCTAAGCCTCACCCCTAACCATGACACATCCTCCCTTCCCCCATACACCCCCCCCCCCCATCGTTGTCAGCTCATCATCCCTCCCATCATCCCACCTCCTCCCCCTCACGAAAAAAAAAAATATTCCCCTCTCCTTCCCCATCACTACACCCCCCCACCCCATCAACCCCCTCACGAGAAACCCCTTCCCCCATCCTCTCCTCCTTCCCCCATCCTCCCCCCCTTCCCCCATCCTCTCCCTCAATCCCCATCCTCACCCTCACGAGAACACCCCCTTCCCCCCTTCCCCCCCTTCCCCCTTCTTAAGCCGAGGCGCAACCGGCAGCTGCGGCTAAATTGGAAGTCATGTGCGAATTTGCATGAGCGTCCTCCTCCGCGCCGGCCCGTTTGGACTCGGATCGGCCCTAATATGACGAGCGTCGGCGGTGCTCGGGGCCGCGAATTAAATTACTAATTAGGGAAAGACGCTCCGCTCCTAATGACCCGCTTAGGTCGACCTCGCGTTATCCGACGACCTAAACCCCCCCCCCCACCTCTCTCTATCCCCACCCCCGCGCCACGACCTCTCGTAGCGCTGGATTATGGCGGATCCGGTTACGCGGTGTTCGGATAAAGGGGCGCATTCGGAATGGCCGGTTAGAGGTGGGAGCGGCCGGACGAATCTCCTTCGCGAGGGAATAATCATGTGCGGCTTTTAATCTCTCGGTTTCCTCTTTCTCTCTCTCTCTCTCTCCCCCTCCCTCTCCCCCTCTCTCCCCCCCCCTCCCCCTCCCCTCTCTCTCTCTCTCTCCCTCTCTCTCTCCCTCTCCCTCTCTTCCATTTTTTCTTTCTTTCTTACTTTCTCTTTCTGGCCTAGAATATTGTTTCGTTTAGAAAATGAGTTTTTTTGGCGAGTAGTTTTTCTTCATATACGTAATTCATCATACTTCTTTTCTGGGTATATCATACATAAAATTCATCATCCTTAAAAAAATACCCCAGACGACAGACAGATGGATATATTTAATACACAGATTGAATATATATATATAATATATATATATATTATTATAATATATATATAAATATATATTATATGATATATATAATATAAGTGTGTGCGTGTGCTGTGCATGTGCATGTGCATGTGCATGTGGGGTGTGGTGTGCATGTCGTGCGTATGTGTGTATGTGTATGTGTGTGTGGTGTTTGTGTGTTTGTGTGTTGTGTGTTTGGTGTGTGTGTGTTTGTGTTGTGTGGTTGTTGTGTGTGTGTTGTGTGTGTGTGTGTGTGTAGCATATATATATATATATATATTATATTATATGATATATAATATAATATAGTATATATATATATATATATATATATATATATATATATTCGTGCAGCCAAAGACTAAAGTGTATAAACCGGGCATCAGCCTTTGAACCTCTCAATTAAAAATCTTAAGTCCTTCTAAACTTATTTTCTTCTTTGGGTCGAAAAGTTTATGACGGGGAAATCCGCCGAGGTGAGGAGACTTAAGATTCGATTTGCTCAAAATATTCGCTCGCCATTTCCATCCATCTTTTAGCACTGTTTAATGTTTCTTATTCGATTTTTGTGCACGTTTGTGTTTGCGTGTTTGTTTGTTTGTTGTGCTGCCTGGTTGGCTGGCTGTCTCTCCTTCTCCTTCTTCCTCTTCCTCTTCCTTTTCCTCTTCCTCTTCCTCTCCCCTCCCTTCCTCCCTCTCAACCAAAAACACATTTACACAAATCCCCAATCAAAAACTAAAAAAAAAAATTATACATTTTATTTCACAGTTAACGACGACTAAGAAAACAAAACACAATAACAACAACATCTATCAATTTCTTCATTTTTCACCCCCTTTTTTCGGCCATCATTTTAGTGTGATATTCCCGCGGCCGCAATTATGTCATTTGGCCGAAGATTACGTGGCTGTGGGGGGGGGGGGGGAAATATCACCTTTATTGGTCGCGCGAAACACGTTTTAAACATGCAATAAAAATGATTGAATTATAGAACGCGATTTTTTTGTCTACGCATAAAATAGACCATATGACCTGTAAACCAGAGGGTGTGAAATGGTATAGTAATAAGTAGTACCATATAAGGGAGAAAGAAGAAGAATGAGTGAATGGGTCCCATAAACACACACGTACGCACATACATACACACATGCACATACATGTATGCCCACAAACACACACACACACACACACACACACACATCACACCCCCCCACACAGCCACACACACACGACACCACACACACACATATTAGATGATACTAAATAATAATAGAAATAAAATAATAATAATATAATATAATAATAATATAATAACAAACAACACCCCCCCCAATCATATCAACATCAATATTATACAACAATAACAACAACAACAATATGATAATAACAACAACCATAAAAATCAAAGCGTCACCTAAGGCGTAATTATAGACCAGGTGAAATGAAAACAAAAAAATCACTCACTGCGGATCTCGACTTCAACGGTTAAAGAGACAAAATTAAAGTCCCGCAGTCTCTGATCTTGCTTCTCCCCCCCCCTCCTTCCCCTCCCTCCCCCTTCCACTGTGTCCTGTCTTCTTATTCCTTTCGTTCTAGTTCTTTCTATCTCTGTGTCTCTGTTTTTGTCTCTGTCTCTCTGTCTCTGTCTCTGTCTCTGTCTCTCTCTTTCTCTCTCTCTCTCTGTCCTTGTCTCTTCTCTCTCTATTCTTCCCTTTATCCTCTCTTCCTATCTATCGTTTTCCCTAATTATTTTCTCTTCCTATTCCTTTGTCTCTTTTTCTTACCTCCGTTCTCTCTTCTTTCTCCCTCTCCTCTTCCTTTCCTCCTCCTCCTTTCTCTTCTCAACCTTTCCTCCATACCCCTTTTCGCTTTTGTCAGTCCTCTTATTCCCTCATTCTTTTCTCCTGCTTCTACCCCTTCTCTTTTCTCTCTCTCTCTCTTCTTATCCTTTTCCCTTTCTTCAATCGCTCCCCTCGTCATTTCCCCTTCCCCCTCTCTCTCCTCATTCCTTCCCTCTTTTTCTCATCTTCTCCCTTTCCTCTCTAAAACCCCCCTCTCCCTTCTACCCTTTTTTCCTCTCCCTCACCACTCTTCCCCGCTTTCCTACACTCCCCCGTCCCTTCCCCTTTCCTCACTCCCCCTCTCCCCTTCCCTCCCCTCCCCCCTTTCCCCTTTCCTCTTTCCTACCCTACCTCTCCCCCCTTTCCCCTCTCCCCTCTCCCTCCCCCCGCCCCCCACCGGGCAAAACTTCGAGACCGAAAAAAGAAAGAATCTTTTGAAGGCTTTTTCATAATCAATGTTTACTTCTTCTTCTCGATGTTTCGAAGGTGAATAAAAAAAGAAGATTCCTTAAGGTTCTTTCTTATTGTCTCTTCTCTTCTCTGTTTTCTTCCTTATTTCTTGTCTTGGAAAACAAAAAAAAATGAGCAATGGCTTTTGAAAGTGGTTTTGTTCGTAAGGAGCTTTGGTCATATACTTGAGTCCTCTTTCCATGAATATATATATATATATATAGATATATATATATATAGAATAATACATATATATTAATAATTTTTTTTTTTTTTTTTTTTTTTTTTTTTTTTTTTTGTTGTTTCTCTTTCGCAGTTTTTTAGTCTTTTCTCCTTTGTTAACAAGTTGGCTTCCGTGTATCAATTTGTTTAATCCCCCCACCCCCCAGGCAACCGTCTAATTCCTCCCTTCCAACCTGGTTCCTCCTCCCATCCTTCCTTCTGATGTCCTCCTTCCCCTTCCCTTCCTCAGTCCCTCCCTCCCCTCCCTTCCTCAGTCCTCCCTCCCTTCCCTACTTCAGGTTCCCTACCTCACTTCTCCTTCCTCATGTTCCTCCCTCCTTCCCCTTCCTAAGTTCCCTCCCTTCCCCTTCCTTCTCAGTTTCCCCTTCCCCCTTCCCTCCTCAGGTTCCCTCCCTCCCTTCCCCTTCCTCAGGTTCCCTCCCTCCCTTCTCCCTTCCTCAGGTTCCTCCCTCCTTCCCTTCTCAGGTTCCTCCTCCCTTCCCCTTTCCTCAGTTTCCCTCTCCCTTCTCCCTTCTCAGGTTCCTCCCTCCCTTCTCCCTTCCTCAGTTCCCTCCTCCTTCTCCTTCTCGTTCCCTCCCTTCCCCCTTTCCCTTCCTCAGTTCCCTCCCTCCCTTCTCCCTTCCTCAGGTTCCCTCCCTCCCTTCCCCTTCCTCAGGTTCCCTCCCTTCCCCCTTTCTCAGGTTCCCTTTTCCTCCCTTCCCTTCAGGGTTCTTTTCTCTTTTCCCTTTCTTCTTCAGGTTCCCTCCCTTCCCCTTTCCTTCCTCAGTTCCCTCCTTCCCCTTTCTAAACAAGGTTCCTCCTCCTTCCTTCCTGTTCCCTCCCTCCCTCTCCCTTCCTCGGTCCCTCCCTCCCTTTCCCTACCTCCCTTCCCTTACCTTCCGTCCCTCCTTTCCTCCCCTTACCGTCCTCTCTCCCTTCTTCCAAAACCGTATTTACTTTCCACCCGCCCCCCTCCCCTTCCCCCCACCACCACCATATCTCCCATCTCCATTCCTCCATCTTATTACCCCTCTAGAAAGTTTATTTATTTATTTATTTATCATCTTCTCCCTTCTCCTCTATCTCCCCCCCCACACTTTCCTTCTAGAAACTCCTTATTCATTTTTCAACCCCCTCCCCCCCTTCCCCCTCCCTGATCCACCTGTACCACCATCCTTCCCTCCCTTCCCCTCCATTTTCCCCTCACTCTCCCTTCCCCCTTTCCTCCAGGAACTCCCTCCCCCTGCATACCCAACCCCCTTACCCTCCCTTTCCTTTTTTTTAAGTCTTCCCTACTTCCCTCTTTCTTCTCCCTTCCCTTCACTTGTCCATTCGTTCCCCTTCACCTAACTTCATCAACTCCTTCCTCACTTCCCCTCCCCCCAATTCCTCTCCCTTCCCCCCCCTCTCTTTCCTTCCCCATCCCTCTCCTACCTTCTCCCTCCTCTCCTTCCTTTCCTCATCCCTCTCTTTCCTTCCTCCTCTCTTTCCTTCTCCCTCCTCTTCCTCCCCTTCCCCCCCTCCTTCCTTGTCCCTCCTCTCTTTCCTAGTCCCTCCTCTCTTTCCTTGTCCCTCCTCTCTTTCCTTGTCCCCTCTCTCCTTCCTTCCCCATCCCTCTCCTTCTTTCTCCCTCCTCTCCTTCCATCCCCATCCCCCCCTCCAACCCCCTCCCCCCTCCAACCCCCCCACCCTCCGCGAAAATCGAAACCTGGAATCCCCCAAAACTCGAAACCCCCTGCAATTTATGATTCCGCTCATGTACAAAGTCGTAAACCATGTTCAGTTCACTACTCTCCTACGAGGTCATTCCAAGCCTTCTTAATTCGCGGGCCGTAGCCTTTTATAGTGGCCATTAATGCCATCTGCGAGCGCTTCCTCACTCACGGTGCCATCTGAGCCGGTTCGGAGGGCCTCCTTCAGACCTTTTTTGAGAGGGGGAGAGGAGAGGGGGGGAGAGAGAGAGAGAGAGAGAGAGAGAGAGAGAGAGAGAGAGAGAGAGAAAGAGAAAGAGAAGAGAGAAAAGAAGAAGAAGAGAGAAAGAGAGAGAGAAAGAAAGAAAGAAAGACAGAGAGAGAGAAAGAGAGAAAGGAGGGGTATGGGGGTACAGGCTGGAGACTGTAGAGGTGAGGGGGAAGGGGGGGTGGAGAAGGGTATGGGGTATGTGGGGTGGGGTGGGGGTGGGGGGTTGATCCGATTTCAACTGGAGGTTTATCGACTTGATCATTACTTCCAGTTTGCACGATCTTGAAGCCTCCGAGAGCAACTTCTTGGAGGCGAAGAGGCCAAGTGCAGTTAAATCTTTCAAAATTGGGGGGAAAAAATAATCTAAAAAGTGAAAAAAGAAAATGAAAAAAGGGGACAAAAAGTTATCAAAAGTATTAGCATTTCCCCGTCTTTTTTTTTTTTTTGGAAAAAAAACTATAATATCTCTTAAAGCTGATATATGATAGCATATTTAACTTTACAAATATATGCAAAAAGCTCTGGCGGTGGAATGAATGAGTAAAGAGAAAGGGAAAGAAAATTAGAGGAAATCCTCCCTCTCTCTCTCTCTCTCTCTCTCTCTCTTCTCTCTCTCTCTCTCTCTCTCTCTCTCTCTCTCTCTCTCTCTCTCTCTCTCTCTCTCTCTCTCTCCACACATACATATATACATACATACATGTATACATATATACAAAAAACATACAAACACACACACACACAAATATATATATATATATATATATATATATATATATATATATATATATATATATATATATATATATATATATGTATATACACACACACACACACACACACACACACCACACACACACAACACACACACACACACACACACACACACACACACACACACACACACACACACACACACACATATATATATACATATATATACATACATAATATATACATATATATATATATATATATATATATATAATATATATATATATATATATACATATATGCATGAAAACCACCCATTGTTATGATCCTTCTGAACCATGGAAAAATAACAATTTTCTTTTCTCCTTCCCTTTCACTATGAAGCTATGATTGAATTCCACAGAAAAATACATATGCCCTACGAGAGTTAAAAGCAATACTAAAATACAAAAAAAAAAAAAAGAAAAAAAAAATATGGGAGATACACCGACTGATTCACTGACAAATAAAGACAAAAAAAAAAGAGAGAACAAAAAAAAAAAAAACAATAATACTAAAAACAATACGGAAAAAGCGCCATCCCAATGGAGTCCAAGCCCCGGATGACACATTGTTCCGAACCGTGCATTCAATATCTTTGTCTCGTTTTCCCGGTCGGCGAGTCTATTCGGACACTCCAAAACTATTCTAACAGCCACAAAAGACATGAAGAGCGAGCGGCCGTTTGATCACCTCACGCCCGTTGCTCCCCCATGGCCTACAAGAGCAATATGTAACGTTTGGTCCGCGTTCCGTCGCCGCCGTCGCGCGCGCGGGGACGGCGGGCGGGCGCGGAGGACGGGGGAGGCGACTCGCTCGAAACTATTTTCTCTCTTTCTTTCTCTTCTCTCGCTCTCTCTTCTCTTTTCTCTCTCTCTCTCTCTCTCTCTCTCTCTCTCTCTCTTCTCTCTCTCTTCTCTCTCTCTCTCTCTCTCTCTCTCTCTCTCTCTCTCTCTCTCTCTCTCTCTCTCTCTTCTTTCTTTCTCTCTCTCTCACTCGTCTTTTCTTGTTTAACTAATTCTTTGAGGGGAGAAAAAATTCGCTTTCGTCCATTTTTTTGTTCTTCTGTTTTGGTTTATATTTTCGAATTTCCCTTTTAAACAAATTCTTAGACGGGGTGAGAGGTACGAATTTTTGGCTTCTTTTAAAGAAATTCTTAGAAGGAAAAGACAATTCCTTTTCGTCCGTTTTTCTTCTCTTCTCAGTTTTGCTTTATATTTTCGTCTTTCTTTTTAAACAAATTCTTAGAGGAAAGAGATAATTTCCTTTGTGTTTTTTTTTTTTTTTTCAAAATTTTTAGTTTGTAAAAGAAAAGGGGGGGGGTTGTTTTCTATTTTGATTTCTATTATACACATGTGCGACTTGAAAAAAAGTGTATTTTTTATCTTCTTGTATTTCTCTAGAAATAACCTTTTGTTTTCACAAAGGGCAGAGAAAAGAAAATTATTTTCCAATTGTCTCCCCCTTAATTTTTGTTTTGCATTTTCACTTTTCGGAATAAAAATTTTGTTTTCCCACCCTATCTTTTTACTGCATTTCTTGTTTTGCTCTTGCAAGTTTTCCTTTGATGTCATTTGATTTTTTCCCCATTTTGTTTATTCCACTGATTCTATTATCATTTTTTTTACTTCCTTTGTTATTCTATCCCTTTTTTCATTTCTTCTTGTTCTCTAAATATTTAGCATGCTTTTACAAGAAAAGAAAGACGGAAAAAAAATCGCGTTTTCTATCTTCTGCAATACTGATGATGATTGATGATGATGATGATGATTATGATGATGATGATGATTATGATGATGATGATGATGATGATGAAGATGAAGATGAAGATGAGAGGAGATAATGAATGATGATAGTTGTGATGATGATAATGATGATGAGATGATGATGATGAATGATATGTGATTGATGATGATTATGCTGTGCATGAGAGGAGAGAAGGCGATGTGTGATCAAGGTACTGGCAATAATGACAGTTTAATGACAAAAAATAATGATGAATATATTCCTTCCTCTTCATTTTGCTGTCTGTCTGTTTGTCTCTTCTCTCTCTCTCTCTCTCTCTCTATCTATCTATCTATCTATCTATCTATCTATCTATCTATCTATCTATCATCATCTAACTATCTATCTCTCTCTCTCTCCTCTATCTGCTCTCTCTCTCTCTCTCAAAATCTCGCTCTCTCTCTCTCTCTCTCTCTCCCTCTCTCCCCCCCCCTCTCTTTGCTTATTAGCCTCCCCCCTAAAAAAAAATTGCATAAATTTACCGTCACTCATTATTCACATAAACATTCTGGATGAACACGTGTTCATTAGCGCCAAATAAACTCGCATAAATTAACACAGTAGCCAAAAGAGAAAAAACAACACGAAAAACAAGAACAACAACCAAATACCCAAATTATATGATAATTTCCACCAGTACCAGATTTATCAGCGTGAAAAAATAATCTCTATTATCATAATCATCCTCGCATAACTAATTCTTGCGTTGCTACACTGAACAGGGCTGGTGGCGGGATGACGAAAGGAAACGCGCACACACACACACACACACACACACACACACACACACACACACACACACACACACACACACACACGCGCGCGCACGCGCGCGCAAACTCCTCACTCTCACTCTCCTATCCCCTCTATCTCTCTTTTTCCTTCTCCTTCCCCGTCTTTTTTTATCCCTTCCCTCTCTCCCTCTCCCATCCCCCTTCTCATTCCCTCTCCCATTCCCTCACTCCCTCTCCCTTTCCCCTTCTCACTCCCTCTCCCATTCCCCCTCTCACCCCCTCTCCCATTCCCTCACTCCCTCCCATTTCTCACTCCTCTCCTTTCCCACCTACTCACTCCTTCTTCTTTCCTCAACCTCCCCTTTCTCCCTCTCCCTACTCCTTCACCAATTTTTTCATCACTTCCGTCTCCCTTCCTCTCACTCCCTCTCCCTTTCCCTCACTCCCTCTCCCTTTCCCTCACTCCCTCTCCTCCACCTCTCCCACAAACTCTCATTTTCTACGCCTCAGTTCAATTCACTCGTCGCCAGCCCGTATTTAGCATTTACGATTTCACACCTACCAACTCGACCGGCTGTGAAGACCCCGGTGTCATCTCCCGGCTGACGTACCTGGCGACAGAGATAAATATATATTAGTGAGCTGTCCATCAAAATCAATGCTTGGTTATGCTTGCATGCTGTTCGCTCTGGCGCTCGGCTCTGTTGGTGGGCGTGGTCTTTATTTGTTGCTTGTTGTTGTTATTGTTGGTGTTGTTGTTGCTTTTGTTGTGGTTATTGTTGCCTATGTTGCTTTTGTTGTTGTCTTTGTTGCTTTTGTTGTTATTTTTATTGCCTCTACTGTTATTGTTGTTGTTACGTGTGCTGTTGGTATTAACATTGTTGTCACTGTTGTTATTGTTATCATTATTCCCACCATTATCATTATCACCATTCTGTAGTAACAGCAGTTAGAGTAATTGCCAACTGCGCCAAAACCATATCCTTCGTAATGATCAAAACTCTTGTCATCAGCAACGCGATCGTTATCGTTATCGCAAAATCCCCAAGTAATTATATAGAAAAAACGGGAAAAAAGTTAAAATGAAAAAAATTATCCACGTCCTTTCGACTCGTCCGCACTCCAAGTTTACCTCTAATCCTTTTTAATTTTTTTTTTTTTTAATCTCTCCTCGGACAACGTCGTCGAGATCCGGGAAATTTCTCCGATATTCCGTTGAAAGGAAGTTGTTGTTGTTGTTATCATCATCATCATCATCATCATTATTATCATAATTATTAATATTTTATTATTATTATTATCATTATTATCATTATTATTATCATCTTTATTATGCATATATATATATTATTATTATATATCATATTATATATATATATATATAATATATATATATATATATATATATATATATAGTATATATATAATATAAAGGAATATGGTATATATGTTTGTGTGTGTGTTATATATATATATGTATATATATATATATAATATATATAATACTTATAATATATATATATAGCTATATATATATGTTGTGTGTGGTGTGTGTGGTTGTGTGTGTGTGTGTGTGTGTGTGTCGTGTGTGTGTGTGGTTTATCAAACACACACAAAACTTATACACATCTATACTTGCTCTTTTTTTCTTTTTTAACACTAGCACAACTATATACACTTGCGAGTGTGCGTGCGTGTGTGTGGGCTTATACATACCAAGTAAGCGCCACGCGTCTGTGCAAACGTACAACCTTTTCCGCCATAAGATCGCCAGCAGAAAATCCTCCTCCAAGAGCAATTTCCAGAGGGGAACTTTTCCTGAAGGCTGAGGGGAGAGCCGGTCCGGGAAGGAGCTTATTTCATGCTTCAGTTGACCTGCTCTCCGCCAGCACTCGGGTCGCCGCCCCGCCCAACGAGGTCAGGAGACAGGTCAAGGAGAACAGGTCACTTTTTTATTCAGACGATAATTGGACAGGCGGGGGTGAGCGAGCGGGCGGGGGCGGGGTTGCTTGCTTGGTGTGTTTGTTTGTTGATTTGCCTGTTTGTTTGTTTGGGTGTGTGTGTTTCCGTACGTGTACGTGAATTATAGCAAAAGAGAGAGGAGAGGGAGGGAGGAGGAGGGAGAGAGAGGAGAGAGAGGAGGAGAGAGAAAGGAGAGAAGAGACAGAGAGAGAAGGACGAGAGAAAGAGAGAGGCAGAAGAAGAGCGAGCGAGATGAAGAGAGAGAGAGAGAGAGAGAGAGAGAGAGAGAGAGAGAGAGAGAGAGAGAGAGAGAGAGAGAGAGAGGAAGAAAGAGAATGAGAAAGAAAGAAAGAGAATGAGAGAGAAAGACACAGAAACAGAGCCACACACAATAATACTCACACGTACAGATAAAATACAAAAATACGGTGTCGAGAACCAGAACAGGACAGATGCGCGGGATATTGGAGAGAGTAGGGAGCAGAGAACGCGCGCAGAGGCTCCCGAGAAACAAAGAGATGAGAGGAGCACGCGTAGCCGGACAGCCAATCTCACACGGTACGAACAACATACAAAAGTATCCTTTGTTTCTCGAACCTTAAACATCCATCGCATATTTAAACGTAACGAAGATCGGATCCCTGAAAACCGCGCTACAAGAGCCACCGCAGAACAAGAGTGAACGCTTCACAACCTACTCCATACGAAGCCATCGACTGCCGTATGTCTTTTCGTTCCTACATCCTGTCACTAATTCTAAATAAGAAGTAAAAACGAAAGCAGTATGCCTGACAACAAGGCCGGACCCCGAACGGAGC
>NC_051387.1:14308975-14322421 GCF_015228065.2 Penaeus monodon
TTCAAACTCGCGTCCAACTTTCGCGCACTATGTAAAGCAATAACTCGTGGCTTTTCTTTTAATATCTGCTCGCAAGAAAACAGCCAAACACGGAGCCTCTTTTTACCTTTTTCCGCCTTCGACTTCCGCCTTTTCCGTAGCTCAGAACAGGCCATTATATTGCGAAAGTTTTTGACAATTTGACTTGAGGGGAAGTCTGTGCTGTTTTTTTTTTGTTTTGTTTTTTTTGCTTGCTTACATTTTTTTTTTCTTTCTCTCTTTTCTGATTTTTTTTTGTTTGTTTCATGGTTTCAAATTTCCTGTTTTTCGTTTTTTGTTTTTTTCTTTTTTTTAACACTTTTTTTTATCTAAAAGAAATTTAATTATTGTTCATGATCTGCTTCACTAGAATTTCCTTTTCGCAAATGAAATTATCATATTAAAACTATGATAATAAAAGATCTTAAAACCAGCAATATCGACGAACTATTATGATGATAACAATATTAATCATACCCTCATTAACGCAAAGAGGCGAATGCAACTAGAAGGCATGTCAGATAAACAACAATTTTCTTAATTGGAGATCTCTAATCCACAAAAATCCTCCCGATTCATTATTCATCTAAATTCGTCGATTTATTTTTCACCAGGGACGCAGAAGGTACGCATCTGTACTACATTAAGGTAAGTTCGACATTATCGATTTTTTTTTTCATGCTAGCCAATTACATTCTCATTTACACGCAGCCAATAACCCAGCCTACAAATTATACGAAACATTTTACCGAGTTTAATGATGCCAACATTTTTTTTTTGTATTTTTATTCTTCTTCTTTTTGTTCTTGTTCTTCTTCCTTTTCATCATCATCATCATCTTCTTTTCCTATTCATCATCATCTTTTTCTTTTTCTTTTCTTTTTCTTTTTCTTCATCATCATCATCATCTTTTTCTTTTTCTTTTTCTTCATCATCATCATCATCACAAAACGAAAATAAAACCAAACGTGGAAAAAAATGTGGAAGGGGGGGGGGGACAAAGAAGTAGAAAAAAATACCTCATGTCATATTCACTGGAGAATTTTCCCAAAATAACTATGCCCGCCACTGAACAGAATTCACCTCAGAATTGTTGAACACTGAAAAAGAATGGGGCGGGCATGGGGGGGGGGTAGAGAGGGGAGGAGGGAGGAGGGAAGAGGGAAGGGAGGGGGGAGGGGAAGGACGAGAAGGAGAGGGAGAGGAGGGAGGGGAGAGGAGGGAGGGATAGGGAGGGTGCGGGAGGAAAAGATGGCGGTGGGTGGGGCTGGAGGAAGAGTGGGAGGAGGAGGAGGAGGAGGAAGAGGAGGAGGAGGAGGAGGAGGAGGAGGGGGAGGAGGAGGAGAGAGGAACAGAAGGAGGAGATTGTAGGAGGGAAAGGGGGAGAAGATTGAGGAAGGAGGGGAGGAAAAGGAGGAGGGGACAGGAGGAGGAGGAAGAGAGAGGAGGAGAGGGGGGGGGAGGGAGGGAGGAGGAGGGGTGGGACAGGGGGGGGGGGTAAAAGTAGAATGTGGAGGAGAAAAAAGGGGGGCGGTGGGGGGGGAGGAGGAGGGGGGAAAGGGGAGAGGAGGGGAGAGGGAGGGAGAGAGAAGGAAGGAGAGAGGAGGTGGTGGTAAGAAGGAAGAGAGAGGTAGGAGGAGGAGGAGGAGGGAAAAGGAGAGGAGGTAGGAGTTTCGTTTTCAAGCCGAGCAGTACGTGAGGGAGGAGCGTGAGGGTAGTGTAAGGAAGATTTGTGGCGTGCGTTCCTGAAAGAGACGATCTATAAAATCGACGAATGCTTGCGAATGAGTCCATATGATTCTTCTTGAAAGCTTTTTTCTCTCTCTCTGGTCATCCTCTCTCTCTGCTACTCTTCTCGCTCCACTCAGTCTTGCGGATACGCGATCTGTCATCTTCTCTCCCCTCCTCAACACTCTTCCTCCCTTCTCTCATTCCTCACTAATCTCTTCCTCCCTTTTATTCTCACCACGCTACCACTCTCTAATTAACGGAATTTCTCTTTCCCTCTCCTGTCTCTCTCCCTTTTCCCTCTTCCTCTATCTCTCTATCCCTCCTCTCCTCTCTTTCTCTCTCTTCCTCTCTCTTCCTCCTCTCTCTTTCTCTTCCTCTTCCTCTTCCTCTCTCCCTCTCTCCCTCTCGCTCTATCCTCTCTATCGCTCTCTCTTCTCTCTCTCTATCCTCTCTCTCTCCTCTCGCTCCGCTCTCGCTCTCGTCTCCTCTCTCTCTCGCTCTCTCTCTCTCTTTTATCCCTCCTTTCTTTCCCTCCTTTGGCTCTTTCTGTCCCTGCATTCCCTCCTCTCTCCCTCCATCCATCCTCTACTATCTCTCTTTCTCTCTCCCTCCTTATTCTCACTATCACTGTCACTGCCTCTCTCTCTCCCCCCCCTCTCTCTCCCACTCCCACTCCCTTCCCCTCCCTATCACTCCCTCTCTCCCATCCTCCCTTCCTCCCCCCTCCCTAAGAAGCTCTTGACCCTCCCTCATTGTCATTGTGTGTGTGAGTGAGACGCTCCTCTATATCACAATAGAAAAGCTTAGCTGCATGCCCCATCCCTTCCGAGTCATTATAAGCTCCTGGAGTGGCAGGCTAAGACATTCCCCTCCCTGTTCCCCTCTCCCTATCTCCCTCCACTCCCCCTCCCCCTGCCCCTTCCCCCCCTTCCCCTCTCTCGGCCTGCGGTGAGAAAGGAGAGAGAAACCTCGACGCGATAATGTTGTGAAGTGACAGCCTCCAGGTGGATATTTTGCTTTGTCTGTGTTGTGTCTGTCTGTTTGTCAGTCTGCTTGTCTGTGTTGTGTGTGTGTATGTTTGTTTGTTTGTTTGTTTAATTGTCTGTCTGTCTCTCTGTTTGTCTGTCTGAGTCTCGTCTGTCTTTCTGTTGGCTGTCTGGGTCTACCAGCCTGTCTATCTCTCTCTCTCTTTCTCTCTTTCTCTCTCTCTCTCTCTCTCTCTCTCTCTCTCTCTCTCTCTCTCTCTCTCTCTCTCCTCTCTTCTTTATCTTCTCCCTCTTTCGGGGGAAGGGCAAGACCTCCCCAGAGACAAATCCTCTGCCACACAATGCACAGAGAAGGGAGGCAGAGGCAGAGATCACTCCCTTTTCTCACTTCAATGGAGAGCCTGGGATGCTGAGGCAAAGTAGGGTTAGCGTTGGTGATGGTGATGGGGATGGTGATGGGGGCGAAGAGGACGAAGGTGGTGATGAGGAAGATGGCGGTGGTGGTGATAATGAGGACGATGGTGGCGGTAAGGACGAAGGTGTGGTGATGAGGAAGATGGCGGTGGTAGTGATAACGAGGACGGTGACGATGGAGATGATGAGGAGGACGAAGGTGGCGATATGGAGGCAGGTGGTGGTGATAGTGATGATAAGGACGATGGTGATGATGTTGGCGATAATGATAATGGCGATGGTGATGAAGTTGATAAGGACGGTGGTCACTGGTCTGGCCCGACGGATGATGGATCTTCCTCAGGCATTGTCCGTGGTGACCGAAGGCGCGGGTAACAAAATAGCTTCGGTTTCGAAGGTGGGGTGGGGGCGGAGGGAAAGGAAGGGGAGGGGGTTTGGGGGGAGGGGAAGGGGAAAAAGGAAAGAGGGAGGGGGAAAGGAGGAGGGGGAAGAAGTAAGGAGGGGGGGAGGAGGAAAAAGGGGGGAAAGGAAAGGGAAGAGGGAGGGGGAAAGGAAAAAAAGAAGGAAGTGTTTTTGTGTGGTGTTGGTGGGGTGGTGTGGGTGTGTGTGGGGTTTGTGTGGTGGGGTGTGTGGTGTGTGGGGTGTGTGTGGGTGTGTGTGTTGTGTGTGTGTGTGTGTGTGGGGGTTTTGTGTGTGTGGGTTTGTGTGTGTTGTGTGTGGGGTTTGGTTTGTGTGTGTGGGTGTGGGGTGGGGAAATTTTAGTGAATAAACGCTTTTCCAAAACCCGAAAATCCTCAACGTATGTCAAACTCCCTACCTTCACAAAAGAAGAAAAGTGAAAGAAAAAAAAAAAAAAAGAAAAAAGAAAAGAAAAGACAGGAAGACATAAATAGAAAAAAAAAAAAAACAGGATCCCCCCAAACCCCCCAAAATTTTTTTAAAATTCCCCCTTTCCCTTTCCTTTTTTCCCCCTCCCTCCCCCCCCCCTCCATCCATCCCCCCCTTCCTTCCTTCCTTCCTCCCTTCCCTCCTCCTTCCCCCGTTCTCCTCACCTCCCATTCCATTTTTTTCCTCATCCAAAGACGCCCCAAGAACTCTTTACGACTTCGCACTCGCGCGCCCGACACCGAGACGTGTATTCGAGGGAGAAGAAGCGGCCGAGAGTAAAGTTCGGTCTTTGTGGCGGAAACTTCGCATTCTGCTGACCAAAAGAAACCCCTCCATTGAAACCGGGGGCGGGGCACCTTTTTGTTACGGGGAACGCCGGCGCGCCAAAGGGGAAAAGGGGGGACGGAAAAGGGGGGAAGGGGGGGGACGGAGAAGACAGAAAGGGAGGGTGGGGGGAGAAAGGGAGGAAGGGAGGGAAGGAAAGAAAGAAAAAGGGAGGGTGGGGGAAGAAAGAAAGGTAGGGTGGGAGGGAGGGAGGGAGAAGAAAGAAAGGGAGGGAAGGGGGGGGACGGGGAAAGGGGGGGGGGGAGAAAAAGAGGGAGGAGGGAAACGGAGAAAAGGGGGGGACGGGGGGAAAAAAGGGGAGGAAGGGGGGGGAAGAAAAGGGGGGGAAGGAGGGAAAAAAAAAAGGGGTGTGGGAAATTTTGAATATTTATGGGGTGTTTTTATGTATGTATGTAAAAGTTTTGTTTTATGTATTTTTTATGGATTTGTAAAGTATGTATTTTTTGTAGTATGTATGTTTTTAAATTTGTGCTGTGTATGGGGTTTTTGTTGTATGTTTTGTATTATGTATGTTGTAAAGTAGGTATGTATGTTTTTATATGTGTGCATTTTGTATTGTGTTGTGTGTATGTTTTTTAAATTTTTAGGGATGTATGTGTATGAAAGTATGTATGTATGTGTTTGGATGTATGTATGTATGTATATATTGTGCATGTTTTATGGTGTATGTGTTATGTGTGTATGTTTATGTAGGGATGAAAGTATGTATTTTATTTTTATGTTTTTATTTTATGTATGTATTATTGTGCTGGGGTTTTGTGTATGGTGTATTTTTGTATGTGGGTATGTATGTAGTATGTATGTAAAGTAAAGTATGTTGTATGTATGTTGTATTGGGGCATGTGTTTGTGTTATGTGTTTTTTTGTGTTGTGTGTTTATGTATTTATGTAAAAGTATGTATGGTTTTGTATGTATGTTGGAAAGTTGTATGTTTTTTGTGCATGTTTTTAAATTTTGGGATTGGGGTTGTGTTGTTGTATATGTATGTTGTATGATGTATGTTTTTATGTATTTATGTATGTAGGTTTTTGTATGATGTATGTTTATGTATGTATTAGGATGGATGGGTGGATGGGTGCGTTTAAAATCTATATATTTTATATCTTTATATATATATTTTTTATATCATATAATATATAGAGAGAGAGAGAGAAGAGGAGAGAAGAGAAGAGGGGGGAGGGGGGGGGAGGGAGGGGAGGAAAAGGGGAGAGACAAAAGAGAGAGCGCGAAGAAGAGAGAGGAGAGAGAGAGAGAGAGAGAGAGGAAGGGGGAGAGGAAGAAGGGGAGAAAATGCAAAAACCCCTTTTCAGGCATCCTCCCTACTAAGCCGCCTCTTTTTCAAACTGCCCCCCCACCCCCCCGGGTCCGCATGAAAACCCCCCTCCCTGATAACAGGTATTACATGGGTGACATTCGAAGGGCGCGTCTTGCCCTTTGTTTGGGGTGTGTATATAGTGTGTGTTTTGGGGTGTGTATATATTTATATTTTATATTTTATTTTTATAATATATATATATATATATATATATAAAATAAATAAATATTTTTTACCATCTACGCGCGTACACGGGCCCCCTTTTTTATTCTCCCCCAACGAGGTGCCCGGGGCGGGGCGCCCCGCGCAGTACCCTCCCTCAGTTCCCCCAGGGGGCTTGCGGTTCCCCCCCCCTTAAACCCCCCCCCCCCCCCTGGTCGTGGTTCGCTCCGGGTTTTGGGTTAAATTTACGATTTTAATTTCGTGTCCATTTTTTTCATTTTATTTTTTCTTCCCCAATAAACTTTGGTTTTTATTCGGTTATTAAAAAAAGTGAATATTACGGGGTTATTATTTTTTGTTTTTTTTATTCCTCAGGGGTGAATGCATGATTTTTTTTATGTGTGGATTATATGCAAAACTGATTAAAAAATGGTAGGTAAATATAGATATATTTTTCATTAATGCATAGTTAGGGTACAAACTATATTATTTTTTTCCCATCAGACGAACATATACGGGCACTCAAATACATACATACATACATACATACATACATACATACATACATACATACACACACACACACAAAAAAAAAAAAATCTATAACAACAAATACAATGAAACGAAGCGATTTTTCTGATAAACGAAAGGCAAGAAAAACGCACATTAAGAAGAAATAGAGGAAAAGAAAAGGAGAAAACAGATCGACCGAAAATGGGAAATGAAAAGAGACAAGAAACACGACATAAAAATGTAAATGGAAAAGAGACGAGAAGAGAAACAAATGAAATACATAAAAAAGAAGAAAAAAAACGAGACTGACGAAGATGGGGAAGAAAGAACCGAAAAGAGAAGAGAAACAGGCAAGACTAATAAAAAAAAAGCAAAACGAGAACAAGGGAAGCGAAAAATAACAGACGAAAAAAAAACGAACGAAAACGAAAAAAAAAACGAAAAGAGAAGAGAAAATCAGAGAAAATCCGATAGCAAACGCTTCCTTAGGAACGAAAAGCGAAGACTGGAAGAAGGGAAGCGAAAGAGAAGAGGAGAGAGAACGAGGCAAGACATCTTCTGCTTCAGTGGTCACCATCGACCATGTAAACATTGTCACTTTCGGCGAGAAGAATGAGAGTTGCCCCCCCCACGCCCCCCTTCCCCCTCTCCTTCCCCGTCTCCCCCCTCCCCCTTCCCCCGGTCTCCTCCTCCCCCTTCCCCCTCTCCCCCCTCCCCTTCCCTTCCCTGTTCACTACGCCTTTTGTTCTCTTTCCTCCTTCTTCTTCCTATTATTCTCTTTCTTCTTCTTCCTATTCTTCTTTTTTCTTCCTATTCTTTTTCTTCTTTTTCTTCCTTTTATTCTTTCTTCTTCTTCCTATTCTTCTCTTTCTTTCTCTTCTTCTTCTTCCTTTTCTTCTCTTTCTTCTTGCTTCTAGTTTCGTTTTCCATTGTACTCTATCCTATTCATCTTCCTATTATTTTCGTTTTCCTTCTTTTTCTTTTCCTTCCTATTCCTCATTTTCTTCATGTTCCTGTTCTCTCTCTTATTTGCATCCTGTTTTCCTTCTTCCCTCTTCTTTTTTCTCTTGTTCTCGCTTTCTCCCTCTCTTTCTTTGTCTTCTTTTCTCTCTTCTTTCTCTCCTCTCCATCTTTGTTTTCTTTCTCTCTTTTCCTTGTTGGCATTCATCTCCCTCTCATTCTCCATTATTTTTATTTTTGTTTCTCACTTCATTTTTTTTCTCTCTCTCTGAAAGAAAGGAAGAAAGAAAGAAAAAAGAGAAAAAGAAAGAAAAAAGAGAAAAAGAAAGAAAAAAGAAAGAAAAAAAGAGAAAAAGAGAGAGTGAAGAGAGAGAGAGAGAAAGAGAGAGAGAGAGAGAGAAGAGAGAGAGAGAGAGAGAAGGGGAGAGAGGAGATAGAGAGAGAAAGAGAGAGAGAGAAAAGAGAGAAAATCGCCGAGACTTCCGCCATAAACGCAATTCAACATCATACATTTGTTGTTTTTTTTTCCCTTTCTCTCTCAAGATACGAGCCGAAAATTCCGAATGACACGGATCCTCCCTCACTGGATATCTACCGTGCACCCCCACCCCCTCTCTCGCCCCCCCCCCTCGCCGCGTGCCCGTGACTCTGGTGGAAGAGGGGAAAGGGGAGGAGGGGGAGGGGAGGGGGGTAGGGTGGGGGGTGGAGGGAGGGGAAGGTTTGGTTGGGGGGTGGGGGGGGGGGGTTAAAAGGGGGAAAAAGGGGGAAAGGGGAGAAAAGGGGGTTTTAAACAAGGAAAAAGGGGGAAAGGGAAAAAAAAGAGGAGGAAGGGGGGGAGAGGGGAAAGAGACGGGGGTGGGGCGAGGGGAAGGTTGGGTTGGGGGGGTGGGGGCGCAGGTGGGGGGGGGGGAGATGAGAACAAAGGACAAAGAGTTTTAAAAATCTGGCCCGCGTTAAGGGGGGGCTTAGTTTAAAATCATTACCTTTTTTCATTTATCTTATTACTTTTTACTTTCATCATCATCTTTCCTTACCATTATATATTACTATTATTATCTTCATTATCATCATTACTATTATCATTATCATGCGCATCGTTATTGTTATTATCATAATTACTATTACAATTTACATATCTTTTTTATTAGTTTTCATTTAAATATTACTGATTATATTATTTTAATCATCATACTATTATCATTACACGGTTTCATTTTTTGTTTTATCATAAATTACTTTTCTTTTACATCATCTTTTTATTTTATTATCTTACCATTTTTACTATTTTATCTTTTATTATTATTTTCATCATTACATTATCATTATCACTGTTATCATTATTGTCATTATCATTATAATTAATATTACTATTATCATCATTTTATTAGTATTATCACCATCACTATTACTGTTATTTTCATTGTTATCATTATTATTATCACTGCGACATTATCATTATCATTTTGCATTATTAATGTCACTTTTTTTCGTTATCATTGTTATTATCATTTACAACCATTTTATCAATGCTCTCATTGTTTTTTGATATTAAAAATTTTTTTTTTCCCCCCAAAAAAATTATTTTGGGAAAAAAAAAAAAAAAAAAAAAAAAAAATTTTTTTTTAAAAAAAAAAAAAAAAAAAGACTTGGAGGGGCCCCCCCCCCCCCCCCCCCTTATACCCCCCCTCGGGAAAACCCGTTTTTTTCTTTTTTTTTTTTTTTTTTTTTTTTTTTTTTTCTCTTTTTTTTTTTTGGGGGGGGGGGGGCCCCAAACTGGGGGGGGGGATCGGGCCGCGGGAGAGGGGGGGGGTTAGGGATTTTTGAAAAAACCCCCCCCCCCCCCACGCCCGGGGATTTGGGCCCCCCTTTTCGCTTTTTTGGCTTCTGTTGCTTTGTTTTTTTTTCCCTTTTTCTTTCCCTTCTTTTTTCCCCTTCTTCTTCGTTGTTGTGTTGTCGCTGGTTTCCTCCTTTTCTGTCTGTCCTTCCCCTGTTTTGGTTTTTGTCGTGTCTTTTTTTTTTGTCTGTCCCGTCTGTCTGTCTGTCTGTCTGTTTTTTTGTTTGTCTGTCTGCTTTCCCTTTTGTCTGTTCCTTTTTCCCCCCCTTTCTTTTTTCTGTCCCCTCTTTTGGGTTTTTTCCCTGTCTGTCTTCTTTTGTCTGTCCTTCTGTCTGTCTGTATGTCTGTCTTTCCTGTTCCGTCTGTCGGGTCTGTCTGTCTGCCCTGCTGCCTTTTCGTTCTTTCACTCCTCACTGTCACTCACGTACGCACGCCGCACGCACGCGCTCACTTCTCTCTATCTGATTTTACAACCTCATGTTTCATTCATTTTTTTTCTCGGTTTTATTTCCCTCATCCTATCTGCGTTTTTTTCCCTCTCCCTTTCTCTTCCCTTTCTTCGCTTCAACACCTTTATCGCATTTTCCTTCTCTTCTTCCCCATTTTCCGACTTCCTTTCTTTCCTCTCTTACATTTACCTTTCTTCGCCCACGTTTTTTATTCTCTCCCTTCTCTCATTCCCCCTTCATGCTTCCTTTTCCGCACGTCTAGCACATATTTTTCTTCTTCTTTTGTCAATATTCTCTAATCCCATTTTTTCTCTCTTCCCCCCTTCGCATATCTTCTTTCTACGATCATTAAACGTTATTTTCTTTCCTCTTTGCTTCATCTCTCTTCGGTTTTTTCTACTGTTCTCTCTTCCCATTTTATTTTCCTGCTTCTTTTTTCCCTCTCTTCTCTCTTTTATTTCCGATTCCTCAACATTTTCTTCTCCTTTTTCTTTCTTGTCCCTATCTTTCTTTCCTCTTCTATGTTTTCTTTCCTTTTTCTCTCTTCCTTTCTCCTTCTCTCCGTCTCACCTCTCTACACTCTTCTCTTTTCTACACTCTTCCTTTCTATTTCTTTCTCCCTTTCTTTCTTCCTTTCTTTCTTCTCTTTTTCTCTCTCTCCAACTTTCTTTCCCTTCCCTAATCTTTCTCTTTCTCTTCCCTCTCCACCTTCCTCTCTTTTCATACTCTTCATCTATTTCCTAGTCCCTCTCACTGTTCTCTCCAGGTCTCCCTCTCCCTCTCTCCCCTTCCCACCACTTTCCTTATCCCTTCTCCTTCCTTCTGCCTATCCCTTCCCTCCCTCTCCCTCCTCCCTCCTTCTCCTTCCATCTCTCTCTCTCTCTCTTTCTCTCTCTCTCTCTCTCTCTCTCTCTCTTCTCTCTCTCTCCCCCTTTTCTCCCCTCTCCTCTCCTCTCTCTCTCTCTCTCTCTCTCTTCTCTTTCTTTCCATGCCTTCCCCTTCCCCCTCCCCCCCCTTCCCCTCCCCCTCCTCCACCCCTTACCCCACGAGGGTCGGGGGGGGGGGGGTTGAACGTCGAGCAGAAGCGTTCCTCAAATTCCCGCATTTTTATTTGGCTCTCGCCGAATATATATTTCTTTCTCCCACGAACCTGACGCGGAATATATCACAAGTCTCTCTCACAGATGTCTCGTGATGACCTCCTCCTCCTCCTCCTCCTCCTCCTCTCCTCCTCCTCCTCTCCTTCTCCTCTCCTTCTCCTTCCCCCTTCACCTTCAACTTCCCCCTCCCTCCTCCTCCTCCTCCTCCTCCTCCTCCTTCCCTCCTTTTCCTTCCTCCTCCTTTTCCCCCTCTCCTTCTCTTCTCCCCCCTCCTCCCCTCCTCCTTCCCTCCCCTCCTTCCCCCCCTCCTCTCCTTCTCCTTCTCCTGCTCCTCCTCATCTACCTTTTCTACCTTTTTCCTCCCTTCCTCTTAATCCCCATCATCCCTACCCTCTTCTTTCTCCCTCCTCCTTCGGTTACTCTCTCTCTCCCAATCCCCTCCCCCCTTTTCTCCCCCCCTCCCCCTCCCCCTTCTTTCCCTCTTTACGCGGGTCACGTGCGTAGGAAAGGTCGCCCCCGAAAGCAGGGGGGGGGGGACTCATACGGGATAGGAAAATTATGGGCCAAAGTGTTTCTCGGGTGGAGGGGGGGGGGAGTCAGGTCAAAGGGTTAAAAAGGAGGGGTGGGGGAGGGGGGGGGGAGGGAGGGAGGGGGGGGGAGGGAGGGAGGGAGGGAAAGAGGGAGGAAGGGATGGGAGGAGAAGAGAGAGAGAGAGGGGGAGGAAGATATAGGGGGGAAGGGACAGACAGAGAGGAAGAGGGAGGAAGGGGGAATGAAAAAAAAAAGGGGAGGGAGGGGGGGGGGGGGAAAGGAAAAGGGGAAAAGAGTTTTCGGTTTTTCCCCCCTCACTTTTTTTTTTTTTTCAATCTATTTTTTTTTAAAAGGAGATTAAATCTTTCATAATTATATTCACTTCACCCGGATATATAAGTATGTGGTGTGTGTGGGCGGGGTTGGTGTTGGTGTGTTGTTGTGTGTTTTTGTGTTTTTTTGTGTTTTTTGTTTTTTTTTGTTTTTTTTTTGGGTTTTTATTTGTGTTTGTGTGCGTGTACGTATACGTGTGCGTATGCATGTGCGTGCGTGCTCGCGTGCTTGCCTGGGTAACGCCCGCGTGAACTCGTGCTGTACTTAGTCTATTTTAATCTATATCCATACTTAATACACTACAATGGCCTTTTTTTTTTCTTCGCCTCCACAAAAAGGTGTGGCCCCATCTGCCGGCAGTAAAAGAGCTTTGGGGATGATGGGGCAACAAAAATGACTGTGAGGAGGCGAGTCTTCCACGGGCTCTTAAAGGCGGAGGAAATGAAAGGGCAAGAAAAAACAGGAAGATAGGGAAAAAAAAAAAGACAAAGGGGGGGGCCCAAAGAGAGGAAAAAGAAAAAAAGGAGAAAAGAATTTCCCGGTAACGTTCTGGTAAGTGTGAGAAAAGGGGGGAGAAAGATGATGGAAAATAGATAGAAGAGAGAAAGAGAGAAAGAGATAGATAGAGAACAGAGAGAAGAGGGGGAAAAGAAAAGAGAGAGAGAGAGAAGGGGGACGAAGAGAAGAAGAGAGAGAGAGAGGAGAAAAAGAAAGAGAGAGAGAGAGAGGGAGAGAGAGGGGGAGGAGAGCAGAGAGAGGGAGAGAGAGAGAGAGAGAAGAGAGAGAGAGAAAAGGGGGAGAGGGAGAGAGAGGGGGAGAGAGAGAGAGAGCATTAGGCATATACAGTACAAGAAAATTTACATCAAGAAAAGAAAAGCTACGTGAAAATGGGGAAAAGAAAAACAAAAAATGAAAAAAAGGGAAAAAAAAAAGGGAAAAAAAACAAAATTAAAAGGGGAAAAAAAAAAATGAAATAAAAACGCAAGACAACGATACCCTAAAAAAAAAAGTAAAGATTTTTTTTTAAGAGGAGAAAGTACACGTAGACCCTTGCCCTCCAAAATCACACAAAAAAAAACGAAAAAACAACAACAAAGAGACACAAACAAAATTAAAAAAAGGGGGACGCATGTATTTATAAACCTCCTGAGCCTCACCCGCCCTCGGTTTTCCCCACCCCGAGATAAAAAACATTAAAAACACCAGAAAACCGGGCTCCAAACGCGTCCAGAACTCGTTACGAAATTGCGTCGTCCCTTATTTTTGGGGGGGCGAGGAAAAAGGTGGGGGGGAGGAGGCGAGGAAAAAGGGGGGAGGAGGGGGGTGGATGGGGGTGGGATGGAAGATGAGGGGAGGGACGAGGAGGGGGCCAAAAGGGGGGAAAAAAGTGGGGGGGCGAGGAAAAAATGCGGGGGGGAAGGGAGGCGAGGAAAAGGGGGGGAAGGGAAGGGAAGGAGGGAATGGATGGGAGGTAAAAAGGGGAAAGGGGGGGGCAGGAGGGGGACGAAAGGGGGGAAAAAAAGGGGGAAAAGTGAATGGCGAGGGAAAAAATAATGCGGGTGGGAGGGGGACAAAGGGGGAAGAAAAAGGGGGAATAAGAAGGGGAAAGGGAATGGGTGGGATGTGAAGAAAAAGTGATCGGGGGGGAAAAAAAAGGGTAAGAGGGAAAGCAAGAAGGGAAGGGGTGAAAGGGGGAAATGAGGGGAAGAAGATAAAGGAAATAAAAAATGGGGGAAAAACAAACAATAAATAAGGGAAACTTTAAAAAAATGAATGTGGTGGGAATAGAGCAAGGAAAAAAAAAAAAAAAAAAAAAGAAAGGGGAGAGAAAAGGGGAAAAGAGAAAGAAAAGGAGAGAGAGAGAGA
>NC_051387.1:14322521-14329158 GCF_015228065.2 Penaeus monodon
CGCCCATTTTTTTTTTTTGGGGGGGGGGGCACCTATAATGGCTGCCGCGGAGAAGCACTCGGGCGCCGCGGGAGCATCTTGGGAGGCCTTCTGTTAGCTGGTTTATTTTCTTGTACACACTCCCCCACCCCCTCAAAAAAAAATCTGTCTTATCTATCTGCCTATTAGTCTGTCTATCTGTCTGCCTGTCTGTGTGTTTGCCTGTGTCTGTTTGTCTGTCTGTCTGTCTGTCTGTCCGTCTGTCTGTCTGTCTGTCTGTCTGTCTGCCTCTTCGTTTCTTTCACTCACTCACTCATGCACGCACGCACGCACGCACGCACGCACGCGCTCACTCTCTCCTAATCTGATTTTACAACACTCAATGTTTCATTCATTTTTTTTCTCGGTTTTATATTCCACTCAATCCTATCTGCGTTTTTTCCCCTCTCCTTTCTCTTTCTCTTTCTTCGCTTCAACACTTTATCGCATTTTCTTCTCTCTATCCCATTTTCCGACTGCCTTTCTTCCTCTCTTACATTTACCTATTCTGTCGCCACGTTTTTATTCTCTCCCTTCTCTCATTCCCCCTTCCATGCTTCCTTTCCGCACGTCTAGCACATATATTTCTTCTTCTTTTGTCAAATATTCTCTAATCCCATTTTTTTCTCTCTTCCTCCTTCGCATATCTTCTTTTCCTACGATCATTACGTTATTTTTTTTCCTCTTTGCTGTCATCCTCTTCTGGTGTTTTCTGACTGTTCTCTCTTCCCACTTTATTTTCTTGCCTTTTCCCTCTCTCTCTCTTTCACTTTCCGATTCCTCCAACACTTCCTCCTGTTTCTTTCTTGTCCCTATCTTTCTCCTCTTCGTATTTTTCTCCTTTCTCTCTTCCTTTCTCCTTCTCTCCGTCTCACCTCTCTACATTCTTCTCTTTTCTACACTCTTCCTCTCTATTCCTTTTTTCTCTCTCTCTCTCTCTCTCTCTCTCTCCTCTCTCTCTTTCTTTCCATGCCTTCCCCTTCCCCCTCCCCTTCCCCTCCCCCTCCTCCACCCCTTACCCCACGAGGGTTTCGGGGTTGGGGGGGTTTTGAACGTCGGCGGGTTCCTTTCCCGTTATTTTTTTGTTGCTCTCGTCTTTCTGAATTTTTATTTTATTCTTTCTCCTCCACGTTACCCGAGGCGGGGGGGGGTAATAATCACAAAGTTCTCCATCGCATTTTATTTGGGTCTCGCCGAAAATATGATTCCCTTCTCCCCGAAACCGACGCGAAAATCACAGTCCTCTCACATGTCTCTGTCCTCCCTCCTCCTCCCTCCTCCTCCTCCTCCTCCTCCTCTCTCCTTCTCCTTCTCCTTCTCCTTTTCCTTTCCTTCCCCCTCCTCTCTCTCCTCTGCTCCTCTCCTCGCCTCCTCCTTCTCCTCCTTCTCCTCCTTCTCCTTCTCCTCCTCCTCATCTACCTTTTCTACCTTTTTCCTCCCTTCCCCTTAATCCTTATCATCCCTACCCTCTTCTTTCTCCCCCCTCCTTCGGTTACTCTCTCTCTCCCAATCTCCCCTCCTCCCTTCTCCCCTCCTCCCTTCTCCCCTCTCCCCCTCCCCTCTGCCCTCTTTACGCGGGGTCACGTGCGTAGGAAAGGTCGCCCTCGAAAGCAGGGGGGGGGGGACTCATACGGGATAGGAATTATGAGGTCCAAGTGTTTCTCGGGGGGAGGGGGGGGGGAGTCAGGTCAGAGGTTAAGAAGGAGAGGTGGGGAGGGAGGGGGGGAGGGAGGAGAGGGAGGGAGGGAGGGAGGAAGGGATGAGGAGAGAGAGAGAGAGAGAGGGGGAGGAAGATATAGGGAGGGAAGGAGACAGACAGAGAGGAAGAGGGAGGAAGGAGGGAATGAGAAAAAGCGGAGGGATGGGGGGGGGGGGGGAGGAGAAGGAAAAGAGGGACAGAGTTTTCGGTCTGTTCCCCCTCACTTTTTTCCCCTTTCTATCTCCATTTTTTTAAAGGAGATTATCATTTCATAATTATATGTCACTTCATCCGGATATATAAGTAGTGTGTGTGTGTGTGTGTGTGTGTGTGTGTGTGTGTGTGTGTGTGTGTGTGTGTGTGTTTGTGTGTGTTTGTGTGTGTTTGTGTTTATTTGTGTTTATTTGTGTTTGTGTGCGTGTACGTATGCGTGTGCGTATGCATGTGCGTGCTCGCGTCGCGTGCTCGCTTGCGTGTATACGCCCGCGTGTATACGTGCGTGCGTGTACTTAGATCTATGTTTATATCTATATCCATACTTATACACACTACACATGAGCCGCTTTTTCCTTCGCCTCCACAAAAATGGTGTGGCCATCTGCAACGGCAGTAAAAGAACTTTCGGGATGACGTCGGCAACAGCAATGACTGTGAGGCGGCGGGTCGGTCCACAGGCTTCTTGAGGGAAATGAAAGGGCAGAGCAAAAACAGGAAGATAGGGGAAAAAAACATTGCAACAGCAATGACTGTGAGGCGGCGGGTCGGTCCACAGGCTTCTTGAGGGAAATGAAAGGGCAGAGCAAAAAAACAGGAAGATAGGGGAAAAAAAACATTGCAACAGCAATGACTGTGAGGCGGCGGGTCGGTCCACAGGGCAGAGCAAAAAACAGGAAGATAGGGAAAAAAAAACATTGCAACAGCAATGACTGTGAGGCGGCGGGTCGGTCCACAGGGCAGAGCAAAAACAGGAAGATAGGGGAAAAAAACATTGCAACAGCAATGACTGTGAGGCGGCGGGTCGGTCCACAGGCTTCTTGAGGGAAATGAAAGGGCAGAGCAAAAACAGGAAGATAGGGGAAAAAACATTGCAACAGCAATGACTGTGAGGCGGCGGGTCGGTCCACAGGCAGAGCAAAAACAGGAAGATAGGGAAAAAAAAACATTGCAACAGCAATGACTGTGAGGCGGCGGGTCGGTCCACAGGGCAGAGCAAAAAACAGGAAGATAGGGGAAAAAAACATTGCAACAGCAATGGACTGTGAGGCGGCGGGTCGGTCCACAGGCTTCTTGAGGGAAATGAAAGGGCAGAGCAAAAACAGGAAGATAGGGAAAAAAAAACATTGCAACAGCAATGACTGTGAGGCGGCGGGTCGGTCCACAGGCTTCTTGAGGGAAATGAAAGGGCAGAGCAAAAACAGGAAGATAGGGAAAAAAAACATTGCAACAGCAATGACTGTGAGGCGGCGGGTCGGTCCACAGGGCAGAGCAAAAACAGGAAGATAGGGAAAAAAAAAACATTGCAACAGCAATGACTGTGAGGCGGCGGGTCGGTCCACAGGGCAGAGCAAAAACAGGAAGATAGGGAAAAAAAAAAACATTGCAACAGCAATGACTGTGAGGCGGCGGGTCGGTCCACAGGGCAGAGCAAAAACAGGAAGATAGGGGAAAAAAACATTGCAACAGCAATGACTGTGAGGCGGCGGGTCGGTCCACAGGCTTCTTGAGGGAAATGAAAGGGCAGAGCAAAAACAGGAAGATAGGGGAAAAAAAACATTGCAACAGCAATGACTGTGAGGCGGCGGGTCGGTCCACAGGCTTCTTGAGGGAAATGAAAGGGCAGAGAAAAAAACAGGAAGATAGGGAAAAAAAACATTGCAACAGCAATGACTGTGAGGCGGCGGGTCGGTCCACAGGCTTCTTGAGGGAAATGAAAGGGCAGAGCAAAAAACAGGAAGATAGGGAAAAAAAACATTGCAACAGCAATGACTGTGAGGCGGCGGGTCGGTCCACAGGGCAGAGCAAAAAACAGGAAGATAGGGGAAAAAAACATTGCAACAGCAATGACTGTGAGGCGGCGGGTCGGTCCACAGGGCAGAGCAAAAACAGGAAGATAGGGAAAAAAAACATTGCAACAGCAATGACTGTGAGGCGGCGGGTCGGTCCACAGGCTTCTTGAGGGAAATGAAAGGGCAGAGCAAAAAACAGGAAGATAGGGGAAAAAAACATTGCAACAGCAATGACTGTGAGGCGGCGGGTCGGTCCACAGGCTTTCTGAGCGGAAATGAAAGGGCAGAGCAAAAACAGGAAGATAGGGAAAAAAAACATTGCAACAGCAATGACTGTGAGGCGGCGGGTCGGTCCACAGGGCAGAGCAAAAACAGGAAGATAGGGGAAAAAAACATTGCAACAGCAATGACTGTGAGGCGGCGGGTCGGTCCACAGGGCAGAGCAAAAACAGGAAGATAGGGGAAAAAAACATTGCAACAGCAATGACTGTGAGGCGGCGGGTCGGTCCACAGGCATCTTGAAGATGGAGGGAAAGGTCCACAGGCTTCTTGAGGGAAATGAAATGGCAGAGCAAAAACAGGAAGATAGGGAAAAAAAACAAGAGCGAAGGAGGGCAAAGAGAGGAACAAGAAAAAAAGGAGAAAATGGAATTGCCGGTAACAGTTCTGGCTAAGTGTGAGAAAGAGAGAGAGAAAGATAGATGGATAAATAGATAGAGAGAGAGAAAGAGAGAGAGAAAGAGATAGATAGATAGATAGATAGATAGATAGATAGATAGATAGAGAGAGAGAGAGAGAGAGCAGTTAGGTATATACAGTACAAAGCAAATTACAACAAGAAAAGTAAAGCATGACTTGAAAATGAGGGAAAAGTAACGAAAAATTACAAAAAAGGAAAAAGAAAAGAGAAAAAACGAAATTAGAGAGGAAAAAAGTAGCAATACAACGCAAGACAACGATACCCTAAAAAAAAGTAAAGATTTTTTTTTTTTTTTTAAGAGGAGAAAGTACACGTAGACCCTTGCCCTCCAAAATCACAAAAAAAAAAAAAAAAAAAAAAAAAACGAAAAAAAAAAACAAAGAGACACAAACAAACTTAAAAAAAGGGGGACGCATGTATTTATAAACCTCCTGAGCCTCATCCACGCCCTCGGTTCCCCACCCTGAGATAATAACATTAATAAGCAGCCAGAAACCGTCTCCAAAACGGCGTCCGAGAACTCGTTACAGAAATTGCGTCGTCCACTATATTTGTGGAGGGCGAGGAAAAAGTGTGGAGGGGAGGGAGGCGAGGGAAAAAGGGGGGAGGAGGGAAGTGGATAGGAGGTGGATGGGAGGTGAAGAGGAAGGGGAGACAGGAAGGGAGACGAAGAGAGAGGGAAAAAGGGAGAAAAGTGAATGGCGAGGAAAAAAAAAGTGCGGATGGGAGGGAGACAAAGGGGAAGAAAGAAGGGTAATAAGAAGGAGAAAGGGAGTGGATGGGATGCGAAGAGAAAAGTGATCGTGGGTGGAAAAGTGGATAAGAGGAAAGCAAGAAGGGAGTGGATGGAAAGGGGGAAATGAGGGGAAAGATAGATGAAGAGGAAGTAAAAAAATGAGGAAAGACAGAACAATAAATAAGGAAGCTTTAAAAACATGAATGTGGATGGGAATAGAGCAAAAGGGTAAAAAAAGAAGAGAGAGGGAGAAGGAGAGAAAAGAGAGATGGGGGGAGGAGAGAGGAGAGTGTCAGAAAGAGAGAGAGAAAAAGACAGAGGGAGAGAAAAAGAAAGCGAGAGAGAGGAAGAGAGAGAAAGGAGAGGGGGAGAGAGAGAAGAGAGAAGAGGAGAAGAGAAAAGGGGGAAGGAGAAGAGAGAGAAAGAAAGAAAAAAAAGAAAAAAAGAAAGAAAAGGGGGGGGGGGGGGGAGAGAGAGGAATAATATGGGCAGAAAAATGAAAAAAATCAAAAAAAATAAAAAAAAATAAAGGGGGGAGACATGCATCAAAAAATGCCAAGAGTGGCGGAAAAGGAGGAGAAGAGGGGGGAGAGAAAAAAAGGGGGTGGGGGGGTGATAAAAGAAAGGAAAATATTTTAGAAAATGAGAAAAAATAAAGGTGGAAAAAAATGGCTCAAAAGAAAAATACGGGCAAAATATGAGCGAAGGGGGGAAAGGGAAAAACCTAAAAGAAAAGTAAGAAGACAAAACGGCGGAAAAAAAGGTTGCAAAGGGGAAAAACCCCAATATTGAAAAGAGAGAGTAAAAACCCGCGGCGGAAAAATATTACCCTTTATCTAAACCCCCTCCCCCCTCCTCCCTCCCCCCCCCCTCCCCCTCCCCCCACCCCCCCCCCCCCCCCGGTTCCCCCCACCCTTTTCTGCAAGCACCGATAACCTCCTACTTCCCTTCCACCCATCCTTCCCCCCCTTCTCCCCCTCCCCTCCCACCCACCCAATCTCACTCCCTTCCCCCACCCCCCCCCCCTCCCCCCCACCCAAATTCCCCCCCCCTCCCTCCCCCCCTTCCCTCACCCCACTACAACCCCGCCCACCCCACCTATCCCTCCTTCCCTCCTTCCCTCCCTCTCCTCCCCCCCCCCCTGCAAATTCCGAATTCCATCGGGGAAGTAAAAATGGAAAGACAAAAATGGCTGAGTAATTCTATCCTTTCTCAAGAGGGGAGAAAGGGAGGGGGAGAGAGAAGGGGAAAGGGGAGAAGAAGAAGGAGAGGGGGAAAAGGGGGGAGAGAAGGAGAGAGAGGAGAGAAATGAGGGGGGAGAGAGAGAGGGGAGAGGATCAGGAGAGAGAGAAGAGAGAGGGAGAGAGAGAGAGAGAGAGAAGGGGCGGGGAAGAGGAAGAAGAAGGAGAGCGAGGAGAGAGAGAGAGAGAGTGGTGTGTGGTGGTGAGAAAGAGAAGAGAAAGGGTATATATAAATAA
>NC_051387.1:14331758-14336758 GCF_015228065.2 Penaeus monodon
AAGCAATGCAGTGTGCAAACGTCTCACATAATCCAAGTATCAAAAGGGATACAAAACTGCATTACTATTTTAAGAGCAATATTTCAGTTCTTGAGATTTCAAAGGTCACAGCCACGCATCAAACTCGACGAATTGTAGATAATAATGATATTCATTTTTTTTTCGCGATACGAAGAGTGAAGCGTTATTAATTCTCGTTAAAATTTCCTTCGCTTCAGTCCGTGTGATTTTCTTCAAAACTGAACTGTAAATATGAATGCAATATTAATTCAAATTAGAGGTTTTATTCTTTATTTACTTAATGTTAATAATTCACCTCCTTTCCAATGAAATTATGTATAAGGAGTAAAATATAAAAGGAGTAACTTATACATTTTAATCTCTTCGTGAATGCATAATGAACGATAATGATTGTAAGAAAAAACGATAATGATTGTAAGAAAAACGATAATGATTGTAAGAAAAATCATCATGAGTGTAATAAAAACGATAATGATTGTAATAATAACGATAATGATTGTAAGAAAAACACTCATGATATTAATTAAAACGATAATGATTGTAATAAAAACCATAATCATTGTAATAATAAGGTTGATAACAACAAACAGACGTAAAAAATCTACCTCGACAACAATAACACTGGTAATCATTCAAACACAAAAACGCTAATAATATTAACATCAAAAGTAACAGCACACCAGCATCACTTTTACCATCAACAACAAGAACAACAAAAACAGTATTAGCAACGATAGCAACACAATAACAATAATAAAACGAAATCGGAAGAACCAATGATAATACTCGTATACATTAAGAATAAATAAATGAATCTGTAAAAAATAAACACCAAAAACAAAAACCAATGATCATAACACAAAACAAGGAAACCAATAACAGTATCAACAATAACAACAACAACAACAAAAACAACAACATAACGAGATATAAAAGTAGGCAGTCTATTTCTGTGTATTTCTCTCGAGTCCAAGTTCTTTCAGAAGATTATAATTGCGAAACAGTTAGATTGCGTAATATTTCTCCAAAAGCCCTGTACTTTAGTTTCCCGAATGCGTTCGTACCTTGTGCAATAAGTGCCGTTAATGAGTTTATATCCCAACCTATACACGGAAAACAGTGCCATAGAGTGCCATGTATGGTCCCATAGCCCTCCATTATAGAGGGAGGTAAGAGTTATATATATATATATGGTTCTTACTTAAAAAATAAATATATTTCCCTGGAGAGGAAGTTTTATATCTTAGGTTTTACAAGCAAGCAAGGATAATTAAGCAGTTTTATTTCCACTCTGTCTTCACGTATTCCAACTATACAGCACTTTACAGGCCCGGATATTTCTGTTCATAAAAGCTTCTAAAGCGTTCTCCTCCCTTATCTGTCTCCTATATTCTCTTTTTCATTATCTGTTTCTCTCTCTCTCTCACTTTCTCTCTCATATATTGGATAATTTTTTTTTCTCTATCTTATTTTTATCCCTTTTCCCCTCTCTCTATTCCCCTCTTTCTTGTCATCGTACTTCTTTTATTTTTTCATTTCTTTCTACGTATCTATATTCTCCATGTCTCTCTTTCGTTCTTTTTGGTTATCTCGATTTTTATTTTTCTTCGTTTTCTCCTACATATCACACATATTTTTTCACCTAGCAGAAGAAATATAACGAAGGAGGCAGAAGAGAGGAAAAAAGGAAGAAGGTGAAAAGAAAGAAGGAAAATGAAGATGGGGAAAAAGATAGAAATAGAAAACTGAACGAAAAGGGGCATAAAATATGAAAAATAATAACGTTTAAAATCTTTTCCTTAAAAAAAAAAGAAATAAGATAGTACGCGTATATGCCAAATCTGTCCCACAAAAAAAAAAAAAAACTAAAAAAAAAAAAAAAAAAAAATATATATATAATATTATATTATATATATTATATATATATATAAATATCATATAATATATATAGATATATTTATAAATACATACATACATACATACATACATAAGTACGTAGTACGTCCATAAGTACATAACAATACATAAGTACATGCATAATTAACATACATACATACAGACATACATACATACATACGTACATACATACATACGTACATACATACATACGTACACACACACATACACACACACTCTCTCTCTCTCTCTCTCTCTCTCTCTCTCTCTCTCTCTCTCTCCTCTCTCCTCTCATAATCTCTCTCTCTCTCTCTCTCTCTCTTCACACACACACACACACACACACACAACACACAACACACACACACACACACACACACACACACACACACACACACTCGAGTACTAGAAAAAACGCCTTTAATTACCGCCAGCAAAAGAAGCCTTGACGAAATGAAGCCACTGAATAACGCATTTCTCGGAATCACGTCAGAATTCAAAACGTAATTACCAATACATCTATTTTTCATCAAGTAAAAAAAAAAAAATAATGATAATAACAATATTAATAATAATAAATAAAGCATTTTTTTCATCAAAGTTCAAACAGTATTTCATTTCATAATCTGCAAAGTGTTAATGTTTGAGCCTCTCTCTCTCTTTTTTCCCAAATTGGAAGATTAAAACAAAGGCACCAAAAATAGATATTATCGTAAGGCTTAAGAGAAACGCGAGACCACGTCTATTGTGACAGGTAAGGCGCTCCTGGATCTTACCTGAGCCTTATCTGGCACTCAGGCGCTCACGCACGAGGCATATGGGCGCGCGTGGGGACTGACGTGTGTTGTGGGTGGTGTTTGTCTGTTATTTCTCTATCTCTTTCTCTCTTTCTTTCGTACGTTCATTATTTCTTCTTCTTTTTTTTGTCTGTCTCACTCTCTGTCTCTGCCTCTGTCTCTCTCTTTTTTTCTCTCTCTTTCTTTGTCTGTATGTGTCTGTGTCTGTCTGTTTGTCTGTCTGTGGTCTGTCTGTCTGTCTGCCTCTCTCTCTCTCGCTCTCGCTCGCTCTCTCTCTCTCTCTCTCTCTCTCTCTCTCTCTCTCTCTCTCTCTCTCTCTCTCTCACACACACACACACACACACACACACACACACACACACACACACACACACACGCACGCACGCACGCATGAATATGAACACGCGTACCGGTAATTCTATCCCAGTATTAAGCCGAGGATGTTGTCAGACGCGATTCGCCCGGCTGAGTTCTCGATGTTAATAACATTTGGCTATTTCCCCTTTTGCATTTTTTTATCTATATTTTGGACTATCTCTTTTTTATTATTACTTTGTCTTTTTTATGGGGTGGGGGTAAAGGGAAAGGTGAGGGAGGTGGGAGGGTGGGAGGGAGGGAGGAGGGGGGAGGGGAGGGAGGAGGGAGGGGAGACGGAGGAGGAGGAGGAGGAGAAGGAGGGAGGGAGGGAGGGAGGGAGGGAGGGAGGGAGGGAGGGAGGAAGGAAGGAAGGAAGGGAGGAGGAAAGAAAGGTGGGGTGGATGGATGGAGGGAGTGGGAGAGGGAGAGAGGGATTGAGAGAGAGAGAAAAAAAAAACACAGAGCGAGAGAACGAGGCACAGAAAGAGACAAATGGACAGACAGACAGACAGACAAACACACGGAGACAAAGACACATAGATTCACAGCAACATAAAACATACGACAAAAATACACACACCAAAAAAAATAATAATAAATAATAAAAAAATAAAATAAAATAAAATAAATCAGACAAAAAAAAAAAAAAAAAAAAAAAAAAAAACACCAGAATAATAATGTCAAGTACACTCGAGAAATACAACAGGACACACAAGCCATTTTCTCAGGCCAGAAAAGCAATATCTATACCCACCGTTGCCGAAGACACCCAAGGGCCATCGACTCACCTGGAAAGACAGAAAAAACATAGTGAGATGTGATGTTTGTTTGTTTCGCAAACATCTTGACAGCTGTATCGTATATTGTCGGTAAATGTGTGTTTGTCTTTTTTTTTTGTGAATAAGGAATATGCAATGGTTAAGTAATGTGTGTTTGAATATGTACATACATAAATATATGCATACATACATGCATATATACATGCATTCATACATACATACATACACACATATAAACATACATACATACATACTTGCGTACAAATATTTACATACATATATAGATGAACAAATAAGTAGATAGATGGATAGATAGATAAACATACATATAGGTAAAAGATTGACAGATTGATAGACAGAAAGTGACAGACTGAGTAACAGACTAACAGATAGATAGAAAAACAGGGAAATTGATAGATATATAGACAGACTATCAGATAGAGACAGATAGACAAATATCATAAACACGCACACACACAAAACGCTCTTCAACATTTTGGTCTTAACACCCCCCCCCCTCTCCCATTCCCCCGACCCTCTCTCTGGCCCCTTTCCTCTCCCCCAACCCCTCCCACCCCTCCTCCTCCCACCCTACCCTTCCTCCCCCCACCCCCCCGTCCTTCCTTCCCACCCGCATTAAAAGTCGTCACCTCCTTCTTCTCTCGCCCTTCCGTTCCTCCATCTCCCCTTTCGCCGTGGAGGGACTGATTCAGCAACAGCCCTCGCCTATGGGACTATTCACCCTCCCTATCCTCCTTCCTCCTTCCCCTCCCTCACCCCCACTCCCTCCCTCACACCCACCTCTTCCTTCCTCCCTCCCTCCCTCACACCCACCTCTTCCTCCCTCCCTCCCTCCCTCACACCCACCTCCCTCCCCCCCTCCCTCACCCCCCCCCCTTCTTTTCCCTTCTTCCCCCCCTTCCCTCACCCTCCCTTTCCCCTCCCCTATCCTCCTTATTGCAATAGGAAAGGGAAAAAAAACAGTCGTTTATTCACTTCCTTTCTGTTGTTATATATATATATATATATATATATATATATATACATAGATATATCATATATACCTATATATATATATAATATATATATATATATATTTCTTTTTTTTTCTTTAAATCTTACTTTTCTTTTTTATTTGTTTTTTGGTCCA
>NC_051387.1:14356758-14359159 GCF_015228065.2 Penaeus monodon
TCTCTGTCTCTCCTCTCTCTCTCTCTCTCTCCCCTCTCTCTCTCTCTCCTCTCTCTCTCTCTCTCTATATATATATATATATATATATATATATATATATATTTTATATATATATTATACATATATATATAGATAGATAGATAGATAGATAGATAGAGATATATTATATATATATTATATATCTATATCTATATCTATCTCTCTATCTATCTATCTAGTCTCTCTCTCTTCTCTCTCTATCTATCTATCTACTCTATCTTATATATATAATTACTATCTATATATATATATATATATATATATATATATGTATATATATTATATATATACATATACATATGTATATATAGATAAATAAATTGACACATACACTGATATACATTTATATCCATATACACGGAAGTATCTCCTTATTTGTCTCTCATTCTCACTGGCAGTTTTTCGGTTTGGAAAACAGGTACAGGCATCCCCCCCCCCCCAAATAACAAAAACAACAAGACCTGCACCTATCCCTCTTTCCCACTGGCGATTATTCAATTTGGATATAAGAACACCCCCACACCAAAAAAAAAATAACAACAATAACTTCAATAATAACAAGAAAATCCCCCTTGTTAAATAGAAAGCATCCCCATTCCCATCCCGTGCACATAATGAGGCCGACCAGTGCAGTGCAAACGGCGCCGTAACAAAGAGCCTTCATAAAACCAGGCTGCATTGTCAACACGAGGTGGGATTCCTGCATAAACAGCGGCCATATACCGGTCGGCCAAGTCTGATTTACGAATACTGAGGTCTCGGTCTGGCGACATACACCAGGGACACGTGGTGGTGGTGGGGAAAGTTTACGCGATTTACAAATAAGGGAGACCTGTTGTGCGTGTGTGGGAGGGTGTGGGGGGAAGGGGGTGAGGAGGAGGAGGGGAAGGAGGGGAGGGCAGAGGAGAAAAAGGGGGAGGGAGGAGGAGGAAGGGGAAGGAGGGGAGGGTAGAGGAGGGGAAGGGGAGAGGAGGAGAATGAAGGGGAAGGGGTGAGGAGGAAGGGGACGAGGGAAAGGGGACGAGAAGAAAGGGAGAAAGGGGTAAAGAGAGAAGAATGAAGAAGGGAAAAGAGGGAAGCAGAAAGGACAGGAGGGAAAAAAACAAGAGGGGATGAGATGAATAGAAAAAAAGAAAGATAGGGCGAGAGAAAAAGCGAAAGATAAATGGATAAAACGTAAAGGGAAAGGGGGAGGGTAGAGAAAGGGAATGCCTGTGTTTATACCAGGAGACTGACCAGGCCGTCGAGAGCATTAGCGGTGAAGGATGATCTTGGTGTGGCCTTCTTGAGAAAAGGTTTAGAAGTTGTGACATCTTCGAGGAGGCCGGCGAGTGATGATGACTGCGCTAAGATGCTTTTCCCTTTTTAATTTATTCATTTATTCATTCATTTATTTTTTTATTTGTTTTTAAGACTAAGCAAAGATATTTTCATCTCCAATCCAATTCCTCACAGGAGGGCACAAGTATGTTTCATATACATCTATGCAAATGTATTAATACATTAGTTCATTTTTTAGGCATGTATCTGTCTCCGTTTTTACATATCTCAATATCATATGCACGTATCTTTTTTATATTATTATTATTATTTTTTTTTTTTTGCTAATCTGTGCACGGGAATGTGCATGTGTGCGCGTGTGTATGTATGCGCTTTATCGCCGCACCCGCAGCCCCATCCTGAATTAATGATTTCATCAAAACCACTCGCTCTCCGCGGACACTGGCGAATGGCCGATCCCCAGTCAACTTCCTCTGCGAATAAAATCATTGCCCGATTCGATTTTGGGATTAGCGGTTGACTGAGTTGATTGGGCAGGGGAAAATGGGGGATTGGGGGATTAATGGATGTCTATTTGAGTGGTTGATTGATTGGCTGGCTGGCTGGCTGGCTGACACAGACAGACAGACAAATAGACTGGCAGACTGGCCAATTGACTGACTGACTGACTGACTGACTGACTGACTGACTGACTGACTGACTGACTGACTGACTGACTGACTGACCTGCCTGCCTGCCTGCCTGCCTGCCTGCCTGCCTGCCTGCCCGCCTGCCTGACTGCCTGCCTGCCCACCTACCTGCCCGCCTGCCTGGCTAATCTCACTAATTTATTCACTAAATCTTTCACAGCAATTCAAATCAAATACTCCAATCTACATTTCCTAAAATAACAAAGTAACACCATAAAAAGCAAATACATAAACAAACACCGGCATAAATAAACAAACACCCTTTCACATAGTCCACCGAATATACAATACGCATAAAGAAATAAAACGTTTTTTTTTTCTCTACAACCCAAAAGAACGCAAATACGCCAGACATCCCGGGCCCAAAAAAACAGGACCCAAAACCCCGGGGG
>NC_051387.1:14364259-14366759 GCF_015228065.2 Penaeus monodon
GGAGAAGAGGGTAGAAGAGGAGAAGGAGGTAGAGGGAGATGAGGGGGAGAGGGGGAGGAGAAAGATGTAGAGGAAGTGGTAGTTTAATCGAGGAAGAGAGAGAATGGTAGAGAGGGAGAGAGGAGACAGACAGACAGACAGACAGACAGACAGACAGACAGACAGAGAGAGAGAGAACCAGAGGGCACCAGACAACCAAAGTAAGAACGCCACACACACCCATAGATCCAAACCGACGGAGCCGAGGCCACCCACGCGCCCTGCCGGCCATCGGTGTAAGCAAATGAGATAACACGTATCCTACCTCGTTACGTGGTAATGCACGAAGTTGCAATCCATTAGGCGTGCACCCAATACCATTCCTCCCTATTAATACCATCACATTACGCTAATTACTCCAACGTGGCTTAGTAGTAATTGCATTCTGATGCGAATGACTTATTATGACAAACGCAGTTTTCAATTCGCCCGGACATATTGCACACATTCATGCAACAGCAACCGCGTTTGTATGTTATTGCATGAAATGGATATAAACACACGGGTGAATCGCGGTTAATTTGTAAGGCAGAGAGATATGGGTTAGCTGACTGCTCCCTACGTTCTATTTTCGTTCACAACAGACAGATCCAACATATGCATTGCATCTGTTTTAATAGTAATGGGATTGGTAACTGGTAATCGTGTTAGTGAAAATGACGCTGGTAACTGGTAATCGTGTTGGTGAAAATGCAGCTGGTAACTGGTAATCACCTTAGTGATACCAATGACAATGATACTAAAGTGAATGATATTAATATTAATGCTACTACTAATAATTTTAAGGGAAATAAAACATCAGTAGCAGGAGCACTAGTAGTAGTAGTAGCGATAATATATCCTTATGTATCATCATAACCATCAGTCCTCATTATCATTATTATTATCAACATTATTAATACCATCATCACCATCATTATTATAATCATTTTCATACTAACTATTCCTATTGTTATCACCATCCTTACAAGCAGCAGGGGCGCTACAGTGACATCCCCCACAGCGACCACCGTCATTTCTTATCGTCATACAGGAACTAAGAAAAAAAAAAGTCTGCCCTCAGACACACCATTAACATCGCATTAATAACGATTCAAAAACAAGCCGACGAGACTGACATGTGTCACGCGTGATCACTTCTGCTCTCTAAATTTAGGCCTACGTCTGATTTGTTCGACAAGCTAGCATTTATGTTTCGGCTGTTCTGACCTTTTTGAAGGTCGCCCACCCGGGGATTCACACAACCAAAGATATACATACATATATATATATATATATATATATATATATATATATATATATATATATATATATATATGAATGTGTGTGTGTGTGTGTGTGTGTGTGTGTGTGTGTGTGTGTGTGTGTGTGTGTGTGTGTGTGTGTGTGTGTGTGTGTGTGTGTGTGTGTGTGTGTGTGTGTGTGGGTGTGCGGGTGTGCGTGTACCCGTGGGTGTGCGCGTGCGCGCGCACGTGTGTGCGTGAGACAGACAGACAAATATTGTTTCCAAGCTCGTTAAAATAACTCAGTAATAGCAACGACCCCGTCTTCATATGCTAATAACACGAACGTAACAATCCTGCGCACGGAGAAAATAACACGATAATTATGAAGCGTCGGCGGCAAAGACCAGTTCCGCTTGCTCGCATCGACAGCGTCTCACAGGAAGTCTTCAGCACAACAGGTCTTCAGCCTCCCGATGCCGAGACACAACAAAAGAGGCTTTCTGGAATCCGTCGTAATTATGAATAAACATACATTGTTACCTTGGCATTTAATTACAGCCTGGACCTCACTCTCTTCTTATCTCCTTTCTCCTTTGCCTTTTATCATGGTTTTAATTTTTGTTATCTTTTTCTTTATATGCCTTTTTTTTTGTTTTTTGTTTTCGCAATTTTTTTTACTATTGTGGAATTCTTTTTCGTGACTTAAGGCAATACCTTTAGCAAGAATTTCTACCCTTTTTCCAGTTTTGTTTGAAAAAAATAGTTATTTCTTATTCAATTGTATTTCTCTCTCATTTTCTTTTTATTTTTTATGTATTTGTTGAGCTTTTATTCAGCTTTTACTGTTATCTGCCTTTGACTTTTTTCTTAATTTATTCCTTTCCTGTTTTAACGTTTTTTTTTTTATTATCCCTTATCTCTTCGCTTCTTCTGTGCCTCCCGTCTGTCTTTCGACCAGTCTGTTAGACTAGGTATTTCTCTCTTCCTCTCTCCATTTATTCTCTTCTTCACTTTCTCACTCTCTCTCCCTTTCTATTTCCTACTCCTTTCCCTTCTCTTACTTCCTAATCATCACCCAAGTTCCTCTCTTTCTCCCTTTCCATTCCCCCTCTGCATCAAAAGCTCTTCTATCCCCCTTTTTCCCCCACCTTCGCCACCCCCTCGCCTTGCAACCTATCCATACCTTCCCCTACCCCCGCCCCCACTCACCCGAACCCTCCCCACCCCCTCTACAC
>NC_051387.1:14391759-14394259 GCF_015228065.2 Penaeus monodon
CGCGGCCCCAATATCTCCCAAGAAATGACTTTAGGCAAATAACCGGGCAACCTCCGACTATGTTAACTTATCGAGAGCTGGAGGAGGGGGCGGAGGAGGAGGAGGGAGGGGGAAGGAAGGGAAGGAGGGAAGGAGGGGAGAAGGAGGAAGGAGGGAGGAGGGAGGGAGAGGAAGGAGAAGAAGGAGGAAGAATGGGGGAAGGAAGGAGGAAGCAAAGGAAGAGGAAAAGAGGGTTAAGGGAGGGGAAAGGTAAAGAAAGAGAGAAGGAAGAAAGATTAAAGAGACAAAAAAGGAGAGGATGGAAGAAAGGGAGAGGAGATATAAGGATGATGAAAGGCAGGGAATGGGAAGGAGGGAGAAGAGGGAGAGGAGGGGGGAAGAAGACGGAAAAGATGAAAGGAGCACAAGAAGAGAATAGGAAGAAACAAGACCAGAAAGGGGTGAATAAAAAAAAGATAAAAAAGAAACAAGAAAAAATAGGAGTAGAAAAAAATATATATGAGAAAATGCAATGAGAATAAAGACTCCAAAAGAAAGAAAGGAAGGAAAACTAAAAAGACGATAAGAGTACGTTGGATTCGTGGGAAGGGGGAGGTGAGGGAAGGGGGGGGAGGGAGGGGAAGAGGAGGGAGGGAGGGAGGGAGGGGGAGAGGGAGGGAGGGAGAAGGGGCGAGGGAGGGAACAGGAGTTAAAATACCAAACAGCAATTTAGATTCAGAGAAGGCAAAGGTAAAAATGATGACAGCACGGGCGCTTTGCATACTCCCCGCCTGTTATTGAGTTAGAGAAAGTAGTTGGTTCGCGTGAGGTCGCCTTCGAGTGTGCATTGATGGTCCCCCTTGACTTATTGCAATGTGCGTTGCATGAGCGAACTTTGGCTGTTGCTACGACTACGGTTACAGCGGGGACTACGATTGCTACTGTTGCATTATTGTATTACTTCTGCTTCAGTGTTTTTTTTCTACCTCTGATGCTGCTTTCATTACTACAACTATTATCAATGCTATCACCTAGTCCCAAACATGATGATGAATTAAATAAAAAAATCGTAACGAACTCAAAAACAATAATATATCACAGCTAATTCCCATAGATTTAAACAAAAGAAAACGAAACAAACACAGAAATAAATAAAACCATCTAATCAGAGACGATATCTATAAAATATAAGGAATCTAATCCTCTTTACAATTCAGAGAAGACGCGTCGCTTCGCCTAAAACACTACGTCTATTATCATGATCGATAAGCTCCTCCCCCTCCTCTCTCCCTGGTGATCTGTCCCTCTGGTTGATTGTCTGTCACTCTTTCTCTGTTTGTTTTCTTTGTCTTGTCTCTTTCTCTTTCTCTTTCTACTTTTACTATGTTTTTAATTTTCCATTCTTCTCTCTCTTTGTCTTTATCTGTCTCAACCTTTTTCAGACTCTCTCTTTTTCAGTCTCAGTCTCAGAGTCTCTCTCTCTCTCTCTCTCTCTCTCTCTCTCTCTCTCTCTCTCTCTCTCTCTCTCTCTCTCTCTCTCTCTCTCTCTCTCTCTCTCTTCCTCTCTCTCTCCCTCTCTCTTGCTCGCTCTTTCCCTATTTCGCTCTCACACCCTCCCACTCTCTCATTCTCTCACTCATTCCCTCTCTCTTCCATTCACACTCACTCTCACTCTCACTCTCACTCTCATTCACTCACTCGCTAATCCACTCATTCACCCTCCCCCTTGCCCTCCCCCCCTCCCTCCTATCCTCTCCACCCCCCCCCCCCCTCCTTCTCAAGAATTAGCAGCACCTCCGCTTCAATTTAAGTCCAAGTGACGGATTTATTTCTCGCTTTTTCTCTTTCCAAATATAACGGAAAATAAAGCCAGCGATTGGAAGTTTCGGATAAAGAATAAATCCGATGAGATTAAAAGTAAGGCGCGAGTTTCGGTGAGGAGTGGGGAGGGAGAGAGGGAGGGAGGGAGGGAAGAGAGGGAGGGATGGGGAGGGAGGGAGTGGAGGAGGAGGGAAGAGGGAGGAGGGAGGAATGGAGGACAAGAGGGAGGGAGGGAGGTGGGAGGGAAGGGAGGGAGGGAGGGGATGAGGGAATGAAGGAGGGAGGGTGGGAAAGAGGGGAAGTGGGAGGGAGTGGAAGTGAGACTGGGAGAGGGAGAGGGGAAGTCTAAGATAGTGAAGAGAGAGAGAGAGAGAGAGAGAGAGAGAGAGAGAGAGAGAGAGAGAGAGAGAGAGAGAGAGAGAGAGAGAGAGAGAGAGAGAAAGAGAAAGAGAAAGAGAAAGAGAAAGAGAAAGAGAAAGAAAAAGAAAAAGAGAAAGAGAAAGAGAAAGAGAAAGACATAGATAGATAAATAGATAGATAGAGGTTGTGAGAGATATGCGGAAAAGGATGCCGGTAAGGGATGCAAGGAAGCGAGGGAGACGAAGCGAGAGAATGCGAAGGAGAGGGAGGGGATGGAGGGGAGGAGCCGATGAGAGGGGGGTAAGGAGGGTAAGGGGTTGTGGCGGGGAGCTTTGTTCTT
>NC_051387.1:14396759-14414259 GCF_015228065.2 Penaeus monodon
CCACGACAGCATACAAGGTGTTAGAATTGCAGTTTTTCAAGAAAGTGCCCTGTTGGGGATCTTAAAAAGTAAAGACGTTTTTTCCTTTCCCTTGAAGACCTTGTAGTTTTTTCTTTCTTATTTATGGCACAACCGAAGAAGAATTTCGTAAACAAAAAAGCAAAACAAAAACAAAACAAAACAATATATATATATATATATTATTTTAATATATTATATATATATAATATTATTAGGGGGTTTGTGTGTGTGTGGTGTGTGTGTGTGTGTGGTGTGGGGGTGTGTGTGGTGTGTGTTGTGTGTGTGTGTAGATAGATAGATACAGAGATAGATAGATAGATAGATAGATAAATAGATTAGATATAGATATAAAGTTAGAACTAGCTATTTGTTTAATCTTTGTTTATTTGTTTGTTTATCATCCTTCATACCTGACCTACAGCAATTATCTTTGTAAAACAGCCCCCCCCAAAAAAAAAAAAATAAAAAAAAAAAAAAAATAAAAAAATAAATATAAAAAATAAAAATAAAAAATAAATCTACATACCCACATCCAAGCGTGCAAAGTAGCGGCCACGAAGTTCCGCATGCATATGGAACATGCAGACGGCGTGATGAAAACAAAAGCAAAGATTTGTCCGGCGCCGCACAACAAACGCGAACATACAAAGTTTTCTGGCAGTTCCGAAGTACAAAGAGATTTGTTCGAGCGCGGGAGGCTTTGTGCATAAACCCTCGCCATTCGAAGAATCACAAAAGTTCACCCAACTTCCGGCGAGAAAACAGATAAAGTGATAATAATAAGGGTGAGATTTCATTTCCATCCGAGAGGAGGAGGGAGAAGAAGAAGAAGAAGAAAAAAAAATAATGAGGAAGGGAAGGAAGGAAGGAAGGAAGGAAAGAAGGAAGGAAGGAGAGAAAGAAAGGGAATATATACAAGTGCCAATTTGAAAAATGCGTTCGAGTAGAGACAAACGCATGCTTTTCGTTGTTCGCATGACACAAGGGGGGGAGGGGAGGGAGGGAGGGAGGGAGGGGGGGAGGGAGGGAGGAGGGAGGGGGGGGGAGGGGGAAAGGGGGGGGAGGGGGGGGGGGGGGGGAGGAGGGAGAGAGAGAGGGAAAGAGGGGACGAGAGAGAGAGAGGGGAGAGGAAGAGAGAGAGAGGAGAGAGAGAGAAAAGAGGAGGGAAAGAGAGAGAGAGAGGGAGAGAGAGAGAAACAAACAGACAGACACAGAGAGAGGAACACAGACACACAGACACACAGAAGACCGAGAGCAGAGAGACAGAGGAAGAAAGAGATTCAAGCACAAGAGACTTTTGCCGATGCTCCCCGCCGGATATTACAGGCGCCGTTCCTTTATTTTCCGTCCTTATTTTTTGTGCATTTCCATCTGAGGAAGCAGATACAAAGATATAGGCAGGGATTTTGTTTATCCTCGCCATAAAACTACGCCGAAGGGAAGGGATTCCACGGCGCACATTCGAGTCGGCGCCAACATCGACTTTCCGCGAGGTTATGAAGGCTTGAGAGAGAGAGGAGAGAGAGAGAGAGAGAGAGAGAGAGAGAGAGAGAGAGAGAGAGAGAGAGAGGAGGAGAGAGAGAGAGGAGTGACGAGAGAGAGGGGGGGGGAGGGGGGAGATATAGAAACAGATATAGATAAATAAATAGATAGATAGATAGACAGACAGATAGATAGAGAGAAAGTTCGGGGACAAACCTTAGAACAATGGGGTTGGGGGGGGGGGGTTAACTCTCCTTTCGCCTTTCGTATATAGTGACAGGGGAAGCAGGGGATAGCGAGGGAGGGGGGGGAGAAAAAGGAGCCAATCCTCCTTGCGAGAAATAAGGGAGAACTACAGAGGCTTTCCTCGGCTATATACCGTCTATCGAATAGCTTCACGGACACGAGGAGAAGCGATGCAGGGTATACAAAAAAAAAAAAATCTTTACTGCCCGCCTTTCTTCTCAAATACCACCGATTTCCCCCGCGTCCGAGAATAAAGCCATACAGAAAACGACCGACGAACGACCCCATGAAACCTCCGAGTACAGGGAACTAACTAGCACTAACGACTATTCCGACGACCCTCAAGAACCAACGGAAAGTCGCAGAGACGTGTCGAAACGGTGACCATAAGCATAATATTGGTCCGAGTCTTAATGCTTCCGCGGTCTGACCAGATTTATCATCTTTGTTGAGCACAGCCTGAAACAAAGCACGAGATCCCACGAGTGCCAAGTCCGGCATACGTGGCACCCCCATACAAGCCCGGCTATGGCACTCCTGAGACAAATTACTCTCCGGGTGACAGTTTAATAGGTTGATATGTGGAAGGAACTGATTTAAGCCACAGAGGGAAGATAAGAACGTGGCTTTTTTTTTTTTCTTTCTTTCTCTCTCTTCTTATCTGTCTCTCTCTCTGTGTACATCAGAGTCTTGATATCTATTCATGTGGTATTTCTTTCTTCTCATTTCTTTTTTTTGTGTTTCTCTAAATATGTGTAATTTTTTCTTCCTTCATTCTACATTATCAGTCTCAGTGGCAGTGTCTGTCTCTGTTTTTTCTGTTTCTTTCTCACTCTCACACTCACCACTTACTCACTCACTCACTCACTCACTCACTCACTATGTATATATGTATATATATACATATATATATATATATATATATATATATATATATATATATATATATATAATATATATACATATATATATATATATATATATATATATATATATATATATATATATAGATATATAGAGAGAGAGAGAGATGAGAGAGAGGGAGAGGAGAGGGGAGGAGATGAGGAGAGAGAAAAGAAAGAGGAGAGAGAAGAGAGAGAGAGAGAGAGAGAGAGAGAGAGAGAGATTCAGATATAGATTTATATACAGATATCTTGCAAATGATTAACCCGCTTATCACCCTCCTCTCTTCTCCCTACTCACTTATTTATCTCTATTTATTTACTCATCACCCCCTCCCCCCAACTCTCTCCTACCACACCGACATGAGGTCAAAAATGGAATGAATCGTCACAGTCATCCCTCTCAGTCATCTCGCCCTCAGTCATCTCGCCTCAGGGGACCAGGACCCAAAAGGATCATAATAAGCCACACAGGCCATTGCAGTTGCTTCTCAAATGACGTAATCTAAGACAGACCAAAAAAAAAAAGAAAAAAAAAGAAAAGGGGGGGGAAAAAACTTAGCTATTACCGAGTCCGTAATATTGGTTCAAGATCCCGGCGAGAGGGTCCTGACACGTGGCGCGCGCGGAAGGGTCAATCCCACGTCATCCGAGGCAGCAATAACGACCATCAGGAGGACGGGAGGAGAACTATGATGTTACCGGCGGAAAGATGCTGCAGAATAGGAGTCGAGGAGCAATATAGCGCGGGTTACGGCGAGTGTCGGAGGGCGGAGGGAGACGCAGGGAAGATCGCGGCGTTTCAAAAAGAGGTTTTCCTAAAGGGTCCTTCCCCCCCCGCCTTCCTCTCCCGCCCCCCCTCCTTCGCCCCCCTCCTCCACCCCCTCCCTCCCCTCCGTCCCTTCCACCCCCCTCCTCCTCCACCCCCTCCGCGAGTTCTCACCATGAAAATCTTGTCATTTTGTCTTTTTTTTCAATTTCCCACCTTTTTTTTTGGGGGGGGTTGGAGGGGGGGAAAAGAAAAAGAAATGAAGGTAGAAGATAAAAAAGAAGCAAGGCGGAGAGGGAGATGGAAATAGATAGATAGACAAAGATAGGGGGAGAGAGAACTGGGTATTTTGGGGGTTTTTGTTGTGGTGGGGTGTGGGTTGTGGTGTGTGTTGTGTGTGTTGGTGGGGGTTTTTGTGTGTGGTTGTGTGTGTGTGTGTGTGGTTTTTTTGTGGTGGTTTTGTGTTTGTGTGTGTGTGTGTGGAAGAGAGAGAGAGAGAGAGAGAGAAAAAGGGGGGAAAAAGAAGAGGAGAGAGAGGAGAGAGAGAAGGGGGGAAAAGGAGAGAGAGAGGAAAGGGGGGAGAGGAGATGAGAAGGGGGAAGAGGAGGGAGTGGAGAGGAGGGAGAGAGAGAGAAGGAGGGAGAAGGGGAGAGAAAGAGAGAGACAAGAGGAGGGGAAGAGGGGGAGAGGAAAGGGAAAAAGAACACAGAGACAAAAAGAGGAGTAGGGATACCAAAAAAGGAGAAAAAGGGAAAAAAAGGGGGCCCAAGCGACAGGGGGCCCGAGCGGCAAAACAAATCTTTTCATCACACGTTCCGCCGGGGGACCAGCCGAAGAAAAAAAGGGCCGCCGCCACCCCCCCTTTCCCGAATTCATTAGCGAGGCCTAAATATGAGATTTGTGCCAACGATTTCCGCCGGAGAGAACACGTGAGCAAATAAGGAGAAGTAAACAGATACTTTAGCTGAGGTGCGAGCGCATTTTATGCAGCTTATACTACATGGGAAGCATGCAACAGTTGTATTATGTATAGCTGTATGGGGTATATGTATTGATGGTATATATAAATATATATATATTAATATAATATATATATAAATAATATAATATATATATATATGTGGGTGTGTGTTGTGGTTTGGGGGTGGTGTGTGTTTTGTGTGTGTTTTTTGTGTGTGTGTGTGTGTTGTGTGTGTGTGTGTGTGTGTGTGTGTACATCTATATGTATACACACACTCATATGTGTATGTGTATATGTATATGTTATGATGCACAGAGGAATAGGAACAGATAGACAGATAGATGAGATGAACAGATAGGAGACATAGAAATATAGCAAGAATGGATATCTCGGATGCGTGTGTGTGTGTAGGATATATATAAATAATAGGCATCATATGTAACTATATGAATATTTATAGTGTGCGTGTGTGTGTGTGTTTATTTTGTGTATGTTATTTATTAGTGTGTTTGTATGTAGTTGAGTGTATGTATGATAGTTGTTTTAGTTATGTTGTTGTTTGTTGTGTGTGTGTGTGTGTGTGTGTTGTGTGTGGTGTGGTGTTTGTGTTTTGGGTTGGGGTGGTGGTGTGTGTTTGTCGTGTAGGTGTGTGGTGTGTGTTGTGTGTGTGTGTGTGTGTGTGTGTGTGTGTGTGTGTGTGTGTGTGTGTGTGTGTGTGTCTGTGTTTATATGTGCGTGTATGCGTTTTGGTGTCCAGGTGTATCAGAAGGGGTACAAATTTCTCGCCTCAGAAAGCGTAACAGAAGACACCTTATACAGAATACAACAGACACACACACACAAACACACACACACACACACTCCACCTACACCCACACACACACACACACACACACACCACACACAAACACACACACCACACAAACACACCCCCCCACCAACACACACACACACACACACACACACACACACACACACACACACACACACACACACACACAACAGCAGCATGTCATGGCAAGTGCCTCCCGGTAACTCAATAGCAAGGCAACGCTGGTGTCAGGTCGCCGGTATGCCTTCACGACCCAAGAGCTCTCCGCCAGAAGGGAGCGAGAAAGGAAAAGAAGAAAAAAAAGAGAGAGAAAGAAAGAGGCGTGCCTTAAGTAACGGCGGGGGTGGGAGGGAGGGGGGATGGGGGTGTTAGTGAGTGAGCAAATTTCCTTCTCAAATTCGTAATGCAATAAAGAAACAGAACGAAGAATCCATTACACCGCTGGAAGGAAAAGTGTAGGTGAGTGGGAGCGAGCGAGCGAGAGAGAGAGAGAGAGAGAGAGAGAGAGAGAGAGAGAGAGAGAGGAGAGAGAGAGAGAGAGAGAGAGAGAGAGAGAGAGGAGAGAAGAAGAGAAGAGAAAGAGAGACAGAGAGAGAGAGAGAGAGAGAGAGAGAGAGAGAGAGAGAGAGTGGGTGAATTGGGGGAAGGGGGAAGAGGGAGGGAAGAAGGAACAGATAGACAGACAGAGACAGACGGAGACAAACAGACAGACAGACAGACAGACAGACGAGACAAGATGGGTCGAAATTGGATTACTGTGTAGCGACGCAGCGAAGGTGGGTATCGTATACATTAGCTTGAAGGACGAACACACACACGCACGAACACAGCCACTCATTCTGTATTCCGAAATTTCTTTAACAACAACTCAGTTACAGATTTAAGTTGTGGATTATAACTACTACTACTACTACTACTACTACCAAACTATTATTATCAATATTATTATTATTATTATTATTATTATTATTTATTATCATAATCACCATCATCATCATTACCATTATATATACATATATATATATATATATATATATATATATATATATATATATATATATATATATATATATACATATCTTTCTTTCTTTCTTCTTTTTTACTTATATATTCTGTAATTTCGCTCGTTCTCTGTACCGAAGACAGCAACAGCTCGGCCAAAGGACAGCCGGTTGAAGTGACACCCAGGCAACTACCGTGACAGGCTGACAGCTTTCTTGGCTAGACTACTTCCCTACTGCTTCTCCGTTTACCTACTTGCCTGCCTGCTTGCCTGCTTTCTGTGTTCAGTGCCGCTTGCCTCCTTGCCTTTCCGTTTTCATTCTTGCTTGCTTTCTTTCCCTCTTTCTATCTCTCTGTTTGAGTGTATACGTAGGCCCCGTTAGCGTCTCTCCTTTCCTGTCTCCCTCCGTTTTTCTCTTGATTTTCTCCGCTTGCTTGCCTCCTTAAGTTATTATACTTCTTCCTTTCCTACGTTGCATGCCTTCATTTATTTCTTGCGACTTCTCTGATTCTGCCTCTCTTCTTTCTTTCTCTCCTTCCACAGTTCAGTCCTCCCCATCAGTCAGTTGGTCAGTCAGTCAGTTAGTCGATCATAAAGTTAGTAAGTCAGTTAGTCAGTCACTCCTTCAGAGAGTCAGTCTGTCGTCGGTCAGTCTCTCAGTCAGAGAGTCAGTCTATCTTCCTCCAATCACTCAAGACAGCCTTTTCGTCCAGTCAAACAGTCGGCCAGTCAGCCAGGTACTCGGTCAGTACAGTCAAGTAAGCATCCGTGAGCAGCAAATAATAACATCGATCAAGGCGCACCTGGCCTGTTCGATGCGTCTGTGTTGTCGCGCATCAGTTATTGCTATCTCAGCCTCGAACGCACGCCCATTCCGCCTGTTTCTCCTCTCTGGCTATTGACCTTTTTCTGTCATGTGTAATTTACCTGTGCTCTTCTTGGCTCTCCCGCACTGTCGTTAATTCTGTGTTTCTGTCTCTCTTCCTCTTTCGGTCTTTCCTTCTTGCTTTTTCTTTCTTTCTCTCTCTCTCTCCTTCCTTCTTTTCCTCCCTTTGATCTTCCTACCCTCCCTCCCTCTCTCCCACTCCCTACCTCTCTCCCTCCCTCCCTCCCCTCTCCTTCCCTCCCTCCCACCCTCTCTCTCTCTCTCTCCTCCCCGTTTTCTCTCTCTCTACCTCTCTTCCGCTCTCTTCCCCCCTCTTTCTCCCCTCTCTCACTCTATCGACTACTCTCACTCTAATAATCAATTCACGTTCGTCAGCGAGCAGTGCCCCGTCTTGTCTGCCGCCGGTCACCTTTTGTTACGTGTTATATACACACCCCTCCCCCTCCTCTCCCCCTCCTCCTCCTTCTCTTCTTCCTCCTCCTCCTCTTCTTCTTCTTCTTCTTCTTCTTCTCTTCTTCTTCTTCTTCTCTTTTTCTTTTTCTTCTTCTTTCTTTTTCTTCTTTCTTCTTCTTCTTCTTTTCTTCTCTCTTTTTTCTTTTCTTTTTCTTTCCTTTTTCTTTTTCTTCTTCTTCTCCTTCTTCTCCTTCTCTTCCTCCTCCACCTTCTCTTCCTCCTCCACCTCCTCTTCCTCCTCCTTCTTCTCCTTCTCTCCTCCTCCTCCTCCTCTTCCTCCTCCTCCTCCTCCTCCTCCTCCTCCTCCTCCTCCTCCTCCTCCTCCTCCTCCTCATTCTCTTTCTATTTCTTTCTATTTTTCCGTTTCTTTTTCTTTTTTTTTCACTTTCTCTTCCTCTTCTTCTTCCGTGTCCTTCCTCTCCTCCACCTCCACCTCTTCTTTCCCTTCCTCCTCTTTACCCTCTTCCTTCTCTTCCTCCTCTATTCACTCCTTTATCTCCTTCACCACCAACCCCTTCCTTCCCTTCCTTCACTCTTTTTCACTTCCTTTTCCCCCTTTCCTCTTGCCTACGTTCTTCTCTTACCTCTTCCCCTCTCCCTCTATCTTTCCATTTTTTTTATCCCCTTTTCTTCCTCTCCTCTACTTCCCCTTCCATTTCTCTTTCTCATTCTTCCTTACAATCTTTCCTTTCCACTCCTTTCTGAATCTTTTTTACACCTTCCTTCCCCTCATCGCATTTTGCACCTCTCCCTTCTTCTCCCTTTCCTCCCTTTCCCTCTTCCCCCCTTTCTTACTGACGTCCCCATTCTTCCTCCTTCCTTATCTCCTCTCTCACGCCCCCCCCCCCCCCAACCTTTCTTCCACACGACATATTACTTGTCACTTGTTACTGGCCGCCCGATGTGTACCTGTGTGCACACGTGAGTGTGTGTGTGTTCTTGAGAGATTGAGCGAGAGAGTGAGAGAGAGAGAGAGAGAGAGAGAGAGAGAGAGAGAGAGAGAGAGAGAGAGAGAGAGAGAGAGAGAGAGAGAGAGAGAGAGAGAGTGTGTGTGTGTGTGTGTGTGTGTGTGTGTGTGTGTGTGTGTGTGTGTGTGTGTGTGTGTGTGTATGTGTATGTGGTATGCGTATGCGTATGCGTATGCGTATGCGTATGCGTATGTGTATGTGTATGTGTATGTGTATGTGCATGCGCACGTATATGTACATGTGTAGACCTATAAACACATAAACGTACGCATATATATACGTATACACATGTCCCTACGCCCGTCTGCGTGTTTAAGAGACGCGAGAATAGGAGCTTAACTCCATATTGTCTCACGTTCTCCTCGAGCCCAGTCTCACCTCGGCGCACGAGTCGCCGTCGCGATGGGCGCGGCGCTCGGTTCCAGTCACCCAGAGGGGCGTCGTTGGCAAACACATGATCGTTAGACGCTCTGCTCGGAGGCGCGACAAGAAATGCCATTATGTAACGCGTCTCGTTCTCCTACCGTGTTTATTTTTCTATTTTTTTTTTTTTATGTTTGTTCCTTTGCTTCGTCTTCTGAGATTTTTTTCATTTTGTTCTTCTTTCTTCTGTTTCTTCATCTTATCTCCTCCACTTCTTCCTCTTCCTCTTCCTATTCATCTTTCTCCTCCTCTTCTCCTCCCTCCTCCTCCTCCTTCTCCTCCTCCTCCTCTCCTCCTCTCTCCTCCTCCTCTCTCCTCTTCCCCTCTCCTCTTCCTCCTTCCTCTTCCTCTTCCCCTCCTCCTCCTCCTCTCCATCCTCCTTCCTCCTCCTCCTCCTCCCCTTCCTTTCCTTCCTCCTCCTTTCCCCCTCCCCTCCTCCTCCCTCCTCCGCCTCCCCTTCCCTTCCTCCTCTCCTCCCCCTCCTCCTCCTCCTCCCCCCCTCCACTTCACCCTCAAACTCTCCCCCTCAATCCTTCCCCTTTCCACCTTCCCTTCCCTCTCCTTCCTCCAATCGCTTCCCAATGCCTAATACCAAAACACCCCTTTTTTCCTTCGCATGATCACAAAAAAAAATTCCCCCCCAAAAAAAATTATTTTATCCACCTTGTATCCTTGCCCTCTAAAGTTCGGCGTTACAGGGCCTTGTATAACTAACTTTCTACATCAAGGCCTGCAGATAAACATATGCATTATCATATTTTTGACGTACGGCTGTGGTGAAGATGGGTGGAGTAAGGAAGAAGCATAAGAGAGGGAAAGAAGATGAGAAGAGAAGAAGGGGGGGGGAAAAGAGAGGCGAGACGAAGAGAGAATGAAAATAAGAATTGAGAGGAAGTGGGAAGGAGAGGGAGAGAAGGAGTAGTAAAGGGAGAGGGAGGGGGAGGGGAGAGGAGGGGAGGGGGAGGAGGGGAGGAGGAGGAGGAGGAGGAAAAGATGAAGAAGGAAGCATAACAATAATATCAAACCATTAATAGTGAAGAAAAATACCCCCCCCCAAAAAATAATAATAATAATAATAAATAAATAAATAAAATAAATAAATAAATAAATAAGTAAATAGATAAATAAACGAATAATAAAAAATAAAAATAAAAATGAGGAAAATTTTTAAAGCCTCCAGACACTACCACCCATTAACACCGCGAGAAAGAGCGATCATTCCCCTACGTCACCCGGAGAAGGACACCTTTATCCCCGTGCTTGCGATCGTAAAAAAGGGATAATGGCCCCTCTGACGTGTGCACATAAGGGCGAGAATAAACAAACACTTAAGTGACAATAGAATTCTCCATTACTGTTCCTCCAGTGTGTTACGTTCTGTGTTAATGATTGCGGGTGATATCATAGCACGGAGTTATGAAAGGGGTATGGGAGTGAAGTGGGGGGGTGGGGGTGCGTGAGTAGGGGGTTGGGAGGTGGGGGGGAGGAGGAGGAGGAGGAGGAGGAGGAGGAGGAGGAGGAGGAGAGAGGAGAGGAGAGGAGAGGAGAGGAGAGGAGAGGAGAAGAGAGGAGAAGAGAGGAGAGAGAGGAGAGAAGAGGAGAGAAGAGGAGAGAAGAGGAGAGAAGAGGTGAGGAGGTGGAGGAGGAGGAGAAGGAGGAGGAGGAGGAGGAGGAGGAGGAGGAGGTGGCAGTGGTGGCGTTGAGTGCAAAAGCAGAGAAAGAGATAAGGTAAGAAATGGGGACCCATAAACAGAGAAACAAACAAAGAAGAGAAGATATCTGGAGACCAAAAACAAACAAACAAACAAACATATAAGTAGAAAGAACAGAAGTAGAAAAAAATACAACAAAAACACCAGCAAAAAACAAAACAAAACAAGCAGAAACGTACAAAAGGAAAGTCAAAAATTCCGCAAAGACAACAATAAACAAAGACAAAAGCAAACGAAAAACCTTTGACAATGTTAAGTCGGATGGTATCAGTGCAAAAGACGACGAAAGAGGGGGAGACATAGCAATAACAAAGAGGGGGAGAGAGAGAAAAACAAAGAGAGAAAAAAAAATAGCGAAAAAATCATTCTCTTTCTGTCTTTGTTTCTTCTCATTCTTTCTCCTCCCCTTTTTCTCTCTTCTTCCCCCACCCATTTCTCTCTTTTATGTTCCCTGACTTGGTTTTTCTCACTCTTTATTTGTTCTGACTTCCCTTCCTGCCATAATTCATCATCCTCTTTCACTTCATATCTCTTTCCCCTTCTTTCCTTCTCCTCTCTATCTCTCTCCATACAATCCTCCTTTCTTCTCTCCTTACATCGTTTCCTTCCCCCTTCCCCTAACCCCTATTTTTACCCTCCGCGCTCCCTTCCTTCCTTCCTCCTCCTCATCTTCCTTTCACCCTCTCCGCTCTCATCCACCCCCCTCCCTCCTCCTCCTCCCTCCCTCCCTGATTCCGAGTCCTCCCTCCCCTTTCTCTCTCCCTCCATCCCCTTCCTTTTCCCTCCCTCCCTCCCCTCCTCTATCTCCTCCCTCCCTCCCCCACCCTTCCATCTCCTCCCTCCTTCCCCCGTCCCTCCACCCAGACACTTCCTCCCCCCCTCCCCCTCCCCCTACCCTTACGCCTACCCCAACCCCCCGCCCCCCACCACGCCAACGAGCAGCCTTTCTGAGACCCAGTTTTCATCGCTGATTACCGGAGAGTTCCCAAAAGCGAAAAATATAACACGCCTTTGCAATTATTCCCAAATGGCCCGGCCGCGCAGTACGGAGCGAGGGCCAGTCAGTCCACATGGCCAACGACTCCCCCCCGAATAAATGATGACTGAGTGGAGAGAGGGGGGATGGGGTAAGGGGGGGGTCGATTGCGGGCGTGGGTTTCAAAATGGACGAGTGTGTCCTACTGCGGGCGGGCGTGTTCCGCGTGTGGCCAACTGCAGGCGCGTGTCTCATTCCGGGCTTGTGTGCTCCAGAGTGGGCGTGTGTGTACCATCGCGGGCGTATGTGCTCCATTTTGGGCGTGTGGACCTCATTGCGGGCGTCAGTCCGATTGCGGGCGCTTTTTGATTTGCTTGTTTGTGTACAATATACTGTCGGGAAAGACGGGAGAGAGGGAAAGAGAGGAGAGGGAGGGAGGGAGGGAGGAGGGGGAGAGGGAGGGGAGAGGGAGGGGAGAAGAAGAGGGAAGGATAGATAGAAAGGGACAGATAATAGATAGAAGAAGAGAGAGAGAGAGAGAGAGAGAGAGAGAGAGAGAGAGAGAGAGAGAGAGAGAGAGAAAAAGTGAGCTAGAGAGAAAGAAAGAGCTAGAAAGAGAAAAAGAGAAATAGAGACAGACAGACACCCCCTCCCCCACACACACACAACAGACAGACAGGAATGACAGTCACATAGACTTAATGGCAGACGGAAAGAGACGGGGACTTGCTCTAATGCCTTAGAGAGAATATAATTAATAATTCAGCACATATGTGAATGAGAGCATAGGATGGAGTGAACAACTTTGAGGAAATTCGTTCACTGCCAATGTCTACATATTTAAATGTGCATACATTTGCGAATACATTCATATATGCATTTGATTGTGTGTGTAAATGTACGTATGCATAATGTATGTATGTATGTATGTATGTATGTATGTATGTATGTGTATACATATAGGTATATGTATGTGTATGTGTATGTGTCTGTGTATGTATGCTAGTTGTATGTGTGCGTATATATGTGTATGTATCATTGAATGAGTGTATGTTTGTATGTATCTATGTACACATGTATCTACACATGCATGTATGTATGCATGTATGTATGCACGTATGCATGTATGCACTGTTTTATGCATGTCTGTCTGTATGTATGTATGTATGTATGTATGTATGTATGCATGTATGTATGTATGTATGTATGTATGTATGTATGTATGTATGTATGTATGTATGTATTTATGTACGTATGCATGCAAGTATCTGGCCACAGTAAACATACATATGAACCACCTTCATATGCATGCAAACAAAGGGATCTTCTCCCCTGTGCGGATGCCCCGTTGGCTTACCCACAGTGACATCCATACATGTACGCCTATTTGGGTATAGGGAGGCAGCCATTTACCATTTCCCAAGAGTAATTCAGGCAAGAAGAGCACTTGCGTTGCTCCATTTGTGACAGCGTGCGAGATGCAACAAGCAAGGAACAGCCATGGTTCCCGCGGGACGGTTGGCTCGTCTTTCGGGCGATCGACCTCCCTTCGACACTTTTTTTTTTTTTGGGGGGGAGGGGGGCTTAAGCACGATGAATATAGGTATATGTGTGTGTGCCCTTCCAACTCTCCCTTTTCTTGTTTTTTTTCTCTCTCTCTCTCTTTCTTTCTCTTTCTCTCTCTCTCTCTCTCTCTCTCTCTCTCTCTCTCTCTCTCTCTCTCTCTCTCTCTCTCTCTCTCTCTCTCTCTCTCTCTCTCTCTCACTCATTCGGTCTCTTCTCTTCTTTCTTCAATTCTGTAATCGTATATCTGTCTATCTATCTATCTATCTATCTATCTATCTATCTATCTATCTATCTATCTATCTATCTATCTATCTATCTATATCAATATATATATATATATATATATATATATATATATATATATATATATATATATATATATATCAGTTCGTCTATTTTCATGGGTGTGAATGAAATATACATTTGCTCAGTGTGCCTGCGTGTATTTCATGTAAAGTGCAGTTATTACATGTAGGTCTTTGCATAAGTGGGCTGAAATATAAGCACAGACATCTTCGGACTGTGTGCGTGTGTGTGTGTGTGTGGTGTGTGTGTGTGTGTGTGTGTGTGTGTGTGTGTGTGTGTGTGTGTGTGTGTGTGTGTGTGTGTGTGTGTGTGTGTGTGTGTGTGTGTGTGTGTGTGTGTGTGTGTGTGTGTGTGTGTGTGTGTGTGTGTGTGTGTGTGTGTGTGTGTGTGAGAGGAGAGAGAGAGAGAGAGAGAGAGAGAGAGAGAGAGAGAGAGAGAGAGAGAGAGAGAGAGAGAGAGAGAGAGAGAGGCAGAGTATATAGGCAAGCTATACCCCGGTGTACACTTGTTCATCTCTCTCTCAGAGTGTATGAGTGTACTTATATGTATCCGAGTGTTTCCTGGAGTGCGTCTGCGCGTATCCACTTGCATGTGGGCTTTCGAGAAAGGGGGAGAGAGGGGGGGGGGGGTAGTCGAGTGCATGCGTGTATGTGAGTGCCACTGTTTGATCATGCGCGTTTGTGCGTGTGCTGATGTGTCTACCTCCCCCCTCCCCCCATCTTCCTCCCCCTTACTCGGCCTCGGGTCATATCAAAATCACACCGCCAGCCAGCGTGACCTCGTTTCACCCAAGTTATCACCACAACACTGGTGGATCTTTCGGGGTCCGACACTGATCATGAAATGTGAAAAAAACACAGAACTCAATAACAAAGTTTGGGGGGAGAGGGAGAAAATGCATTAGTTAAGAGAGAAGGGGGGGCGGCTAATACAATACATCAAGTGTATTGATACAATCCAGACTCTTCATACATAGATCTATATCATTAACCCAACACACAACACGAAACAAGAGCAAAATGCCTTGTACTTGAAATCACTCAGTATTGAAATCACACATCCAAAGTCCGAATCAGCAATTTATATCATCCACCAGAAGCCATCTTATACCTTGTCACGAAGCTATAAAGCATGTTTTGAAGTTTTCATCTCAGCACCATGTCATAAAGGCGAGGACTTATACTGTCAGAAGTTAATGAGAGTATATGATGAAAGTTGTTATAAGCTAGCACCGAGAGAAACAGGCAAACGATAGAGAGAGGTAGAGGAGAGAAAGAGAGAAGAGAAAGAGAGAGAGAGGAGAGAGAGAGAGAGAGAGAGAGAGAGAGAGTGAGAGGTCAGATGGAGAGAGGAGAGAGAGAGAAAGAGAGAGAGAGAGAGAGAGAGAGAGAGAGAGAGAGAGAGAGAGAGAGAGAGAGAGAGAGAGAGAGAGAGAGAGAGAGAGAGAGAGAGAGAGAGAGAGAGAGAGATGAGAGAGATTCGGGGGGGAAAAATATATTCTACATCACAGTCACTCCTCCGTAAACAAAATTTGTGTAGCAATAACATCCTCGTATCAGACGTATTCAAATTACCTATTTACGGCCGGTGGTAAAAATGTCTCCGAAACTTACCTTGTAATACGGCGAAAAGGGACAATATCGCCACCTGCAGGTATCCAGGGAACTGTCCTCTCCTCTTCATGGTTGGCCGCCTTTAACACTCACAACAAACTCAAAATAATAAATAACAATATCACTCCTCCAAAACCCGGAAAAAATAACAAAAATCCCTCGCGGCACCCACACTCACTCACACTAGCGAGGTCGCGAAAGAGAGTACGAACACAGACCCTACGTCGGCGAAGTGGCAACCCACACTGACTGACCTGTGAGGATTCCGAGTCTCACCCGAGCCGTGACTCGCAGCGCCGACTGGTGGCCGCCGCTCGAACCTCTGACCCTCAGCATTTTCCTTCGGGACGTCACATTGGTTTCTCGCAATTATATGTACACGGTTATTTTGCTTTTTGACCGATGTTCCCTTTTCTCTATATTTATTGAATATTTTTGTCTGTTTATGTTTTTCTTTTTTTTCTTCTTCTTTTTTTTTGTCTTGTTTCCGATTTTCGTCTTCGTTTGAGGGTATTTGGTTTCTTCTTGTTTTTTTCCCTCTTGTTCCTCTTCTGTCAGCATAATAGCAATTATTATCTAGTCCTAATTTCATTTTATTCCTCTTCATCTCTCTCTATCTCTATCTCTCTATCTATCTATCTATCTATCTATCTGTCTGTCTGTCTATCTATCTGTTTATCTCTATCTCTATCTCTTTCTCTTCCTCTCTCTCTTTCTCTCTCTCTCTTTCTATCTATCCATCTGTCTCTCTATCTCTCTCTTTCTCTTCCTCACTCTCTCACTTTTCTTCTTAAATCTCTCTGTAATATATATATATATATATCTTAAATCTCTCTGTAATATATATATATATATATTTTTTTTTGTAGACTCAAGTCCGGAAAAGCAGATAAACGAAACAATATGAAAATTTCCAAATAATTAACCTTATCAGTCATGAATGAAACGAATAAATAAACAAAGCAAAAGATGAATAATGAATAACTGAAAATAAATAGATAAAAAGGCGTCCCAAGCCCCACCTAGACAAAAGAGATTTACATTCACAACACTTCAAAACAACTTCAAACTTTTCCATTTATGTTTGCATGTGAAAATTGTGCGAATATGTAGATGCACGCCTGTGTGTGTGTATGTGTATGTGTATTCATGTATGTGTGTGTATGTCTGTGTGCGCATCGAGTTTGTGTCTGTGTTGCCAGGGCATGATTTGAGCGGTGTTTTTTTTCTGTTTGTCTTTTCCCCACATGCGAATACAGGAGGAGCCTGGCTTTGTTTTGTTTGTCGTTTCAGTCTGAATGGAATGTGCAGGACTTTAATATCCCTCTGTGATTCCTTTTTCTTTCACGCCAAGACGTTTCGAAAAATTCTTGTGGTTAGGTATATACATGTATACAACACAAACACACATACACACACACGTGTGTGTGTGTGTGTGTGTGTGTGTGTGTGTGTGTGTGTGTGTGTGTGTGTGTGTGTGTGTGTGTGTATATATGTATATATTATATATATTATATTATATATTACATATGTGTGCATGTATTATATTAGTAGTATATATATATATATATATATTATACATATATATTATATATTATAATATATACACACACATATACATGCGTGTTTTGTGTGTGTGTGTGTGTGTGTGTGTGTGTGGGTGGATGTGTGTGTGTGGGTGGATGTGTGTGTATGTGTGTATGTGTGTATTGTGTGTGTATGTGTGTGTGTGTGTGTGTGTGGTGTGTGTGTGTGTGTGTGTGGTGTGTGTGGTGTATGTGTTGGTTTGTGGTGTGGGGTGTGTGGTGTGGTGTGTGTGTGTGTGTGTGTGTGTGTTGTGTGTGTGTGTGTGTGTAAATACAGTATGTATGTATGTAAATAAACACACACCTATATATGGGTTTATTTCCACGCGACAGCTTTTCCCGTTAACACGCCCGCCCAATCTTCCCGCAATCATGCTACAAAGTCCGGCGTAATACTGCCCGCCAGCATCTAGCCTTCCGCTGCATTACGGGCGCGGATGGCGAGGGCTGCGTTATTCACAACAACGCCTTTTTCTATGGTTGTAATAAGCCAGTGGCCACAGCAGGATGTTTAGTCGTTATTAATGTCTCTCTGTCTAAGTCTGCATTACTACTACTGCTGCTATTATTAGTACTGCTGCTGCTATTACTGCTACTGTTGTTATTATCCACACTGCTATTTTCATAATCATTCTCATTATCACCATCATTATTGTCACCATTATTACAGAAATAACTATCACTATAGCAGAGCGGTTATTGTGAATACCATACTTATGAAAGATTAGCCTAAATCAGTAGTGGACAGGCTATAACCTAGTACGTGCCAAATTTACTGTGAAAATTGATGTTGGT
>NC_051387.1:14424259-14429259 GCF_015228065.2 Penaeus monodon
TCTCTTCCCCCTCCTCCCTTTTCCCTTTTTTTCTCTTTTTCCCTTTTCTCTTTCCTTCTTCCTCTCCCCTCTCTCTTCTCTCTCTCTCTCTCCTCTCCTCTCTCTCTTCTCTTTTCTCTCTCTCTCTCTCCTTTTTCCTCTCTCCCCTCCCCTTTTTCTCTCTCTCCTTCTTTCTTTCTCTCTCTCTTTTTCCCTCTTTCCCCTCTCTCTCTCTCCCTCTCTCTCTCTCTCTCTCTCCTCTCTCTCTCTCTCTCTCTCTCTCTCTCTCTCTCTCTCTGGATGGATGGATGGATGGAGGAAAGGGTCGGGGAATAGATGGATAAATGGATGACTGAATGGATTGGGTTGATGAGTGGATGGATAGTTGGATCAATTGATGGATGGATAAGTGGCTGAATGATAGGGTTGATGGGCGGGGCGAAAGATCTTGAGGGAGGGTTAAGGGAAAGGGGGAAAATTGGATATATGATGGATTTGGATCATTAGAAAGGAGATACGTAAAATAAGGAGATAAAAAAACCTGATTGAAATATTTAGAATTACTCGCTGAAAATAGAGTAAAGTGAGAGCAAGAATGGCATAGACGTATATTAATAAACATTAATATGCCTCCCTCACACATATGCAGAAATATTTACACACACGCGCGCGCAGAAACACACACACACACACACACACACAACTACACACACACAAAATATAAAACACACACACACACACACACACACCACACCACACAAAACCACACACCACACACACACAAACCACACACACACACACCACACACACCCATACAAACCCCCATTCCTATAACTCCCATAACCCGCCACCTCACCTACCCCTTGCAGAACGATAATCTGCAAGTCCATTAAACTCAGTGCATTGCAATAATAACTATTTTACAGCCTTGCATAAGCACCAATTGAGGATCACAACGACAGCAGTCTCATGAACCTCATGACTCTTACCTCATAAACCCCAAGCTATTTGTCATGAGGTTTGTTTATCTTAGTGATATTGGCCAAAAGCTGTATCACAGGGTCGCGCTTCATCCTTTAAGTAAATGTGACGCAAGTAAAATAAGTAAGAGAAAGGAAAATAAAGTAAGTAAGAGGAGAAAAGTAAGGAGGAGAAAAGTAAGTTAAAGAAAAGTCAATAAAGAAGTAAGAGAAAGGTAAGTAAATTAAGCAAGAGAGAATTTAAATAAAGCAAGGGAAATGTAAGTAAAGTTTACTAACTTCACTTATTTATGTTTCTCTTGCTTACTTTACTTCCCTTTCTCTTACTTATTTCATTAACTTTTCTTGTATTTACTTTGCTTGCTTATCTTTTCCTTACATTAGAAAAATACATTTAAGATAAAGAAGGAGAAAGTAAGTAGATTAATAAAGGAAAAGGAAAAAAAAGTAAACAAGACAAAAGAAAGTAAAGTTAGAGAAATTTAAGTAAAATAAGTAAGATAGAAGAAGGTAAAATAGCAGAAAATAAGTAAAGTAAGTGAGTAAGTGAGTAAGAGAAAAATGAACAAAGTAAGGAGAGATTAAGTAAATTAAGTAAGAGAAGAGTAAGAAAAGTGAGTAAGAAGAGAGTAAGTAAATTAAGTAAGAGAAAAGTAAAGTAAAGTAAAGGGTGACGTAATTCTGTTTCTCTGCGAATGTGGAATAATGCGTTAAGTTAGGTCAACAGGGGTCGGAATGGAAGTCAAGATGGGATTACCCTTTTTGCAAGTTGCACAGTTGACAATAATTACTTGAGCATGTGTGTATGGTGTGACCCTTCTCCTCTCTGTGTTCGTTTTTCTCTCTTTCGTTTCTCTTTCTTCTTCTTCTTCTTTTTCTGAGCTTGGCCAACTGTTCCCTCTTCGCGAGTGACGTAAACATGTGGCTTTAAGGCTGTCAGGGTCTTTGGCTCTGTCTTTCGCCGTGGTATGCAGCTCTCTCTTTCTCTCTCTTTCTTTCTTACTTTCGTTCGTTCTTTCTTTCTTTCTCTCTCTCTCTCTTCTGTCCGTCTCTCTCTCTCTCTCTCTCTCTCTCTTTTGTCTGCCTGTCTGTCTGTCTGTCTGTCTGTCTGTCTCCCTCCCTCTCTCCCTCCCCCTTCTCCCCCCCCTCTCTCTCTGTCTCACTCTCCCGCTCGCCCCTTCACCCCTCTCCCTCTCTCCCTCCCTTCCCCCCTCTCCCCCCTTCCCCCCCCTCCCTCTTCCCCCCCTTCTCCCCTCTCCCTCCCCCTTCCCCCCTCTCCCTCTCTCCCCTCTCCCCTCTCTCCACACAGCTCTCTAATCAACCCCACAATCGAGCCCGATGACATCACATCACGACACATTATCACCCGCCACGCATTCATGTTACTCAATACATCCATATTTTTTTCCTCTCTCTCTCTCTCTCTCTCTCTCCTCTTTCTCTTCTTCTTCTTCTTTCCCCCCTCTCTCTCTCTCCCCTCTCTCTCTCTCTCTCTCTCTCTCTCCCTTTGCGCTAAATAATGTTTATGTCTCACTTACACTCGCTGCTGCTGAATCAATTCTCGTTCGATGATATAGATTTACGTGAATCAATGTTGCTTCTCATTCTTCTTTGCTTTGATTCTTTTTTTGTTTTGTTCTTTTTTTTTTTGTCTTTTCTTTCGTGTTCGCGTTTTTATTTATTCGTTTATTTTATTGTTAAGGTTTATTGTTTTATTGTTAATTTTTATTTTTTTATTGTTCATTTGTTTGAATTATTTTTTTCTTTATCGATTAAAAGATCTTTATCGATTAATTTTTTAATTTTTAAAAATTGTTTTATTGCTTATTTTCTACTGTTCATTTTTCATTGTATTATTATTTCTCTTTTATTTGTTTATTATTCATGTTTGTATTCTTCGTTTTTTCCCTATCTATTCATTTATTTTCATTGTTCCCCTTTGGCTTGGCTATTGATCTGCAACAGTGTGTTGTTGCAGCACATTCCGGATAATACAATAGTATTGGGTAAGAATTTATATATATATATACACACACACACACATATATATATATATATATATATATATATATATATATATATATATATATATATATATTGTTGTGAAAATTCTTGACTTTGAATTATTTTGTTTAAGAAAAAGAATTGTCAATAAGGATTGATGATGATGATGAAGATAAATATGATGGTGATATGATAATAACAATTATGGATAGTGATTATGATGATGACAGTGAAATAATCATGATACTAATGATAAAAATGATACTGCTACTAATATTGCAAATTATACTGCTAATAATATTGCAAATTATAGTGTCCTTGCTAAATATGGCAACAACAGAATGGTAATAATGATAATGTTGATAATGTTGCCGATTTTAGCCATGAAAGCAAAATCTAAAAAAAAAATATAAAAATACATATATCCCTAAGCAAGAATATCGAATGTCATGAATGAGAGAGAGAAAAAAAATATATATCTTATTTTTCTGTGAAATCACAAATCATTACACATTCCGAAGAAAATCAGAGGGAAAGCATCGACCGCTCAAGCCTAAGGAATTACAAGGAAAGAAAAAGCAGGAAAGAAAAATAAAATAATGAAAAAAAAAGTAGACATTAATCCAACTAAAGTTAATAGCTGGCAACTCACGACGAGATAGATGCCATTCGCCGGAGGAATAATTCATAAGGGCCATTTCTCTGCATATCCGAACACACCGGTCCGCTTTACTGACGTCGCATTGTGATAGACGGTATAAATCTCTCGAGTGTAATGATTGCATTCCATATTGCACGTCCATTGCAATGCCAGATCCTTTCGCGGCCGGATGCATGCTGCTATTTAGGGGCGATGTATTAGTACATTTGTCTCAGTTTACATCAAGTTTTCCTGGATTTATTTTTGCGTGTGTGTCTGTCCGTTTCCTGGGTGTCGTGTGCGCTTGCTGTGTTTTATTTTTCGGGGGTTTCCGTTCCAGTTAGGCTCGTCAGGCGAGTTATTTTTAATTCTTCTTTTTCTTCTTCTTTTTTTTCTTCTTCTTCTTCTTCTTCTCCTTTTTTTCCTTTATTTTCTTTTCTTCTTTTTTATCATCATCATCATCATCATCATCATCATCATCATCATCATCATTATCATCATCATCATCATTATCATCATCATCATCATTATCATCATCATCATCATCATCCATCATCATCATCATCATCATCATCATCATCATCATCATCATCATCATCATCTTCTTCTTCTTCTTCTCCTTCTTCTTCTTTTTCTTCTTCTCCTTCTTCTTCTTCTTCTTCTTCTGTTTCTTCTTCTTTCTCTCTCTCTCTCTTATGCAAACTACGTTGGTGTCCATCCTTAAGAGCCATTCGTTTTTCGGTGCCTCTTTCTCTTCCATTTTTACGCCTCACTTCGGACATTTGTCTTGCCCTGAATCTGAAAGTTTCCTCACCTCTACCACCTCCATTCCTCTTTCTTCCCTTCTTTCGATCTTTTCCTCCTTCTCCTCCTTCCCATTAACCATTCCTTCCTCCTCCTCTTTTCCTCTGCCCATCCTCATTCGCCTTCCTCTACTGCTCCTCCATCTCTTTCCCTCCCTCTCCTCCCACTCATTTACCTTTCTCCCTTGTTTCTCCTCCCTCTGCCCCTCCCTCATATCCCTTCCATTACCCTTTCCTCATACCCCATCGTCTCCCTCCCTCTATCTCCCCTCCTTTCCCTCCTCTTGCCCTCCCTCCTTCATCTCCCTCCTCCTTCTCCTCTTGCCCTTTCTCCCTCTCACTCTCATCTACCTTCATCTACCTCTCCTCCTTCTCCTCCTCTTGCCCCATCCTCCCTCTCTCCCTCATCTACCTTCATCTACTTCTCCTTCTCCTCCACTTACCCCTCCCTCTCTGCTCTTGTCTCTCCATCTCGCCTCTTGACCATCCTATCTCCCGTTCCATCTCTCTGCTTTAGTCATCTCTCACTTCTGAAGCGTGGCGGCGGCTAGGCCTGTAATGAATTCATCTCCCCCCCCCATCTCCCATCCTCCC
>NC_051387.1:14474259-14481759 GCF_015228065.2 Penaeus monodon
TCAGTTGGTGTAAATATTGTATTGTTATCAATTTTATTGTTATCATCATTGTAACAACAGTGATGACGATAATAATGGTGAAAAGAGAAAACAAATAACGAGATAATAAAAATTATGATGCTGATAATGATGATGGTGATAGTAATGATAATAATGATAATAATGATAATAATGATAATCATAATAATAATAATAATAATAATAATAGTAATAACAATAATAATAATAATAATGATAATAACAACAAAAATGATAATGATAATGAAATATTAATAATGATAACAATAGAAATAATCTTAGCAACAACAACACTAACAATAACAACAACAGCAGTAATAATAGTAATTACAATAAATAATAATGATAATAAAAATAATGATAACTACAAAAATAGTAATATTCTTGTTGTTGTTAATGATAATGATGATAATAATAATAATAATAATGATAAAAACAATAATAAATATAATAATAACAATAACAAAGATAATAATGATAATGATGAGGATAATAATAATGATAATAATAACAAAGAAAATTGTAATAGTAAAAATAATAATGATACTAATAAGAAAAAATAATATTCATCATCATCATCATCATCATCATAATAATAATATTAATGATAATAAATTAAGATTACAATGATAATAACAATAACATTAGTAATTGTAATAATGATAATGATTATAATAATAATCATATAAAAATGATAATGATAAGGATAATAAAAGTGATAACAATAACAGTAACAATTATTATAAAAAGGATAAAAATAATCGTAATAGTAATAATAGTAATGACAATAATGATAATACTAATGTTATAGATGATAAAAATAACATTAATAATACTAATGCTACTGATAATGATAAAAACAGCAGCACAACAACAATAATAATATAATGATAAAAATGATAATAATGATAATAATAATAATTAAAAGAAAAACAATAATAATGATGATGATGATGATGATGATGATGATGATGATGATGATGATGATGATGATGATGATAATAATAATAATAATAATAATAATAATAATAATAATGAAAATAACAACAACAACAACAACAACAATAATAATAATAATAATAATGATATTAATGACAATAATAATAATCAAAATAATAATAGTTAAAATAATAATAATAATAATAATAATATATAATAATAATAATGATAATAAGAATAAGAATAGGACTAACAACAATAACAAAAATAACATTAATGATAATAGTAATATTATTATTAATAAGAAAAAAGAAAAACAATAATATTATCAATATTAATAATGATGATGCTAGTTATCATATTAATAATAGTACCAATAGTAATAGTTATATTATATTACAGTTAGAATGATAGTAATAATGGTGATATTAACTGTGATACAAATGTTAATGGTGACGGTAATAACAAAAAATCCTAATAATAGTAATAATATAAAATTAATAATAATAATAATAATAATAATAATAATAATAATAATAATAACAACAATGATAATAATAATGACAACAATAATAATAAAATAACAATAATAATAATAAAAAATAATAATAATAATATTAATAATAAGAAAAATGATAATAACAATGATAATAATTTAATAATAATAGTAGAATTAATAATAATATTAATTATAAAATCAATAACCAACAATAATAGAAATGATTGAATTATTAGAAATCATGATGAAAATGTAATGATAGTCATAACTATGATAACGATATTAATAAAGACATGATGATGTTAATAATGATGATAAGTACGACAATAATGATACTAAAAATATATATATAGTAATGATAATGCAAATAAGGATAATAATAATAATGATAATAATAATAAATAATGATATAATAATAATAAATGATAATAATAATGATAATAATGAATAATATAGTAGATATTAATATAATATAGATGATGATGATAAAATAATAATAATAACATTAATGATAATAGTAAAACAATAAACGGTAATAATAAAGTTAATGGTAGTAATTACAATGATAAGGATAAAAGAAACAATATATAGCATAAAAAAATAATTAATAACAAAAAAAAAAAAAATCTAAAAGCAATACAACTAAGAAAACAAGAGTGAATTGTAATAATGAATTTATTCCTTTAACTAACTGAAGGGGAATCGAACGCGGGCCTTTTGAACGAAAGACAAGGGCGGTATTGACTGAGCTACCGTGGCTCTGCTGGAAACTGATCATTCAGTAAAGTTAGGGTATAAAGTATTGTTGCCAATTTTATTATTATGAATGTAACAACAGTGATGATGATAATAACGATAATAAAAAAAAATATGAGAATGATAACAATAATGATGATTATAATGATAATAATAACAACAATACAATAATAGTCATGGTAATATAAGAATTGTAATAATGATTCTAGTAATAACAGTGATAATAATCAAAATAATAATAATAATAATAATAATAATAATGATAATAAATAAGTAATAATAGTAATTGTAATAATAATGATAATGATAATAATAACAACAGTCATAATTACGATGATAAGAAAAATAATGAAAATGATAATATTAACAACAAGAAGAAAAATAACAATGGCAAAAGCAACAATAAAATAAAAAATAAAGATAATAACAATAACAACAATGGTAGTAGTAATAATGATAATAATAATAATAATAATAATATTGATAGAAATTATGAAATAAATGATAATGATAATGATAGTAGTAGTAGTGATAATGTTAATAATAATAATAATGATAATAATAATAATGATAATAATAATAATAATAATAATAGTAATAATAATAATTATTATATTAATGATGATGATGATGATGATGATGATGATGATGATGATATTGATGATGACGATGATGATGATGATGATGATGATGATAATAATAATAACAATAATGATAATGATAATAAAAATAACACTAAGAATAACAACAATTATAATAAAATATTAATGATAATGATAGTGATAATAAAAAGATAAAGACGATAATAATATAATAATAATGATAATAACAAGAAAACGAAAGAACAAATAATAATGATAATAATAATAATAACAATGATAATAAGGATAATAATAATAATAGCAATTATGATAACATCATTCTCATTCTCATTGATAATTTTAATAATAATTATGCTAATAATTATGATAAGATGGTAATATTAACATTGATATTTATAATGCTGATAATAATAAGAGTTATAGTGATAATAATAGTAATTATAATAAATAGAAATAAAGATGTAATGATGATGATAATAATATGTGATGACGATTATGATGATGATAATAACAATGATAATAACAGATATAGTAATAATAATAATAACAATAGTATTAATAGTAATAGTTACAATGATAGTAATAATAATAAAAATATCAACAACAACAACAATAACAAGAGTAATAATAATAATAATAATAATAATAATAATAATAATAATAATAATAATAATAATAAATGATAATAATAATGATAATAATAACAATGATAACTATGAAAATGATAACAATAATGATGATAACAATGATGATGATGATGATGATGACAATACTAATACTAATACTAATACTAATAGTGCTACTACTACTACTACTAATAACAATAGTAATAATGATAAAAAAATAATATAAAAAATAATGATAATGATAAAAACGATAATGATGATAGCAACGACAACGATAATATCTAAAATAATGAAAAGAACGATGATGATGATAATTGAAAAATAACTATAACAACAACAACAACAACAAAACAACAACAACAACAACAACAATAATAATAATAATAATAATAATAATAATAATAATAATAACAATAATAATGAAATAAATGATACTAAAGATGACAATAAAAATGTTAATAATAATAATCATAACAATGATAATGATAACAAGGATAAAAAAAGTAACAATAGTAATCAAAATGAACAATGAAAAACATAAGAATACAAATATGACCTTGGATGAAAATAATGAAAATTATAACAAAAAAAAGCTAACAAAAACAAGAAGGACCTACAATAATTAATTTATTCCTTTTACTAACTAACTGAAGGGGAAGCGAACGCAGTCCTTTTGAACGAAAGACATTATTATAATGACAATGATGACAATGGTAGTAATAATAATAAAAAGAAAATATTATAAAGATAACAATAATAAAAATAATGATGATAATAGTAATAATAACAATTATGATAAATTTATAATAAAACAATAATAGTAATGATGATGATAATAATGATAATAATTACAATAACAACGACCACAATAAGGATAGTTTTAATCATACTTATGAAAATGATAATATTGTTAATAAAAACAATAAATATAATAATATCATAATGATAATACTAATAATAATGATAACAAAAATAATAACAACAGCAATGAAAATGATAATGATAATAATAATGATAATGATAATAATGATAATAATGACATCAATAATAATAATAATAATAATAAAAATAATAATAATAATCATAATAACAACAACAACAGCAACAATAATAATAATAATAATGATAATTACTATTATTATAATGATAATGATAGCAACAAAAATAGTATTAATGATGATGATGATGGTGATAATGGTAATAATAATAATAATAATAATCATAATAATAATAATAATTATGATGGTGATGATAAAAAACAATCACAACAACAAAACAACTGTAATAATAATAATAATGATGATGATAGTAATAATAATAATAACAATAGTAATAATAATATTAATATTAATATTAATATTAATATTAATAATTATAATAATAGTAATAGTAATAATAGTAATGATAATAATAATATTAACTATAATACTAATACTAATACTAATACTACTACTAATAATGATAATATAATATTAAAGATAGTAATAGTAATGATAATGATAATGATAATAATAACAATAACAATATTATTATTAGTAATAATAATAAAAAAAAAAAAATAACAATCACAATAAACATTTCAAAAGTAATAATAACAAAGATAATGATAAAAAGAAAATAATATTTATGATAATATAATCATAATAATACTCATAATAGTAATAATGATGATAATAATATTAATGATGATAATGATAATAATGATAATGATCATAGTAATAATAATAATAAAAAATAATAGCAATAACAAGAATAATAATAATAATAATAATAATAATAATAATGATAATAATAAAATTATTATTATTAATAATGATAATAATAATAATAATAACAATAATAATAATAGCAATAGTAGTAGTAGTAGTGGCAGTAACAAAAACAATACTAAGGTTATAGATTTTGACGATACAAATAATAAAAGTAATGTTATTGATGGTGATAAAAACAATAATGAAAATAATAATAATAATAATGATAATGGTAATTATAATAAGAACTACAACAATGACAAATATAATGTAAATGATAATAATGATAACAATTGCAATAATAATGACAACAACAACAACAAAAAAATAATTACAGTAATAATAATGTTGATGCTGATGATAATAAGAACAGTAACAATAGTTATAGTAATGGTTATAAGAACAAGAACAGCAACAACAAGAACAACAACAATAAAAACAACAACAATAATAATAACATTAATACGAATGTTAACGGTGACAGTAATAACAACAGGATAATAATAATAATAATGATAATAATAATAATAATAATAATAACAATAATAATAATAATAATAATAATAACAATAATGATGATGATAAATATGATAATGATAATATAATATTGATAAAAAACTAATAATAATAGTAATAATAATAATCATTATCATAATCATAATCATAATCATAATAATAATAATATAATGTATTAATAATAATAATGATGGTAATAATAATGATAACAATAATAATAACAATAGTATTAATAGTTTCTGTAGGAATAATAATAAGAAGAATGTTAACGATAATTTCAAAAATTGTTACCATTCTAATGGTAATAAGGAAAATGATAAAAATAATAATAATAATAATGATAATAATAATAATAATAATAATAATAATAATAATAATAATAATAATGATAATAATGATAATAATAATAATGATAATAATAATAATAATAATAATAATGATAATAATAATAATAATAATAATAATGATAATAATAATAAGTACAATGATAATAATAATAATAATAATAACGATAATAATAATGATAATAATAATAATAATGACAAGAGCGATAATAATGATGATGAAGATGATAATTATTAAAGTAATAGCAATGATAATAGTATTAATAATTGATATTAACAAGAACAACTCAAGAACAACAACAACTGCTACAACAACAACAAAAACAACAATAATAACAACAACAATAATAATAAGAGCAACAATAAAACAAGAAATGATACTAATAATGTTCATGATAATAATAGCAGCAAAGATGACGATAATAACAATGATGATAATAAAAATAAGAAAGAAATGAATAATAACAGCAATAATCACGATAACAATAATGATAAAAATGTTTAAAAACGATAGAAAAACTTATAATAACACAAATAACAATAATAACATAAAAAAAACAATAAGATATATAATTAAAAAGTGATATTGATAACAAAAACCAATAATAAGGGGGTAATAATAATAAATGATATTCCTTTTACTGACTGACTGAAGGGGAATCGAACGCGGTCCTTTTGAACGAAAGACAAGGACGGTTTTGACTGAGCTACCGTGGCTCTGCTGAAAATCAGTCATTCAATAAAGTTAAGGTACAAAGTCTGTGCGGAATATGGGTAAATGTGTATGTGTGTGTAACAGATAAAGATAAAGTTAAAAATAAGAAGATAATATCGACGACAATGAAAATAATAATAGTAGTAGTAGTAGCAGTAGTAATAACAACAACAACAATAATAATAATAATAAAATAATGCTAATGGTAATGATGATAATAATAATACTTATAATAATGATGATAATGATAATAATAACAATAATGATAATAATAATAATAATAATAATAATAATTATTATTATTATTATTATTATTATCATTATTATTATAATTTTATAATTACAACAAAGGTATTGATTATAATAATAACAATAAGAAAATAGTAATGATGACAATATTAATTACTATTGTAATGATAATAATCATAGTAATGATAATAATAAAAACAATAGTGATAGTGATAATGGTGTTAATAATAATGATAGTTATTATAATAGTTAGTATGATGATAATAATATTATCATAGTAAGTAAAAATATTGATGATGATGACGAGGACAATGATGATTATGAAGATTGTAATAATTATAATAATAATGATAATAATGATAACAATAATGATATTAATGATGGTGATGATGATGATGATGATGATGATGATAACGATGATGATGATGATGATAACTGTAATAATAATGATAATAATGATAAAAAAAAATAAAAAAATAATGCTA
>NC_051387.1:14486759-14491759 GCF_015228065.2 Penaeus monodon
AGGCATTATCCAGAACGCGCTCGTCTGTCGGTACGTGTTTTGGTGCTAGACGCCCTAATTGCTTGCTTTCAACGAATAATTAATTGCATGACACGTGTGCTTTATCAACCAGAGCGCTTGATAAGGGACAACTTGCACGCTTTCATTGCAAGCTGATTGCAATCTCTTTTTTTTTGTATCGCGCTGGTTATTTATTTATTTTTTGTATGGGGGGTGGAATGAGATCGTTCGGAAGTTATTTCATTTTTCAAACTACTTATTTTTGTTTGTTCGTTATTTCATTTTGTTTCGTCTCTGCCTTTTTCATTAACTTCTTTTGATGTACTTAATCGTTGCACTTCATAATTACAAATATCTTTGCCGTTTCTGTCATTTTTTCATTATCATTACGTTTCATATTACTACTTCTAATACAAACTACAAAATGTGATTGATGAACACGAAAAGAATATAGAAATGAATGATTTTTCAATCTTTCAGCATATATTTTATATCAATGTCGATTGTCTTTCGTTTCCCCGTTACCGTTATCATTATTATTATTATTATTATTATTATGATAATAATAATAATAATAATCATTATTATTATTATTATTATTATTATTATTATTATTATTATTATTATTATTATTATCATTATTATTATTATTATTATTTTACCTAAGTGCAACACAAACTTCTGACTATTCATTTATATCATGCTTTGTTAATTGGTTTAATTTTGCTGGTGCACTGTAATCTGTTTGATTAGGATGAGGTTGGATTTTTATTTATTTATAATCTGTGGCCTTGGCAAATGTGATTAATTTTATGCCTGGGTTTTATGGCTGTATCGGATTTTTTAGCGCTATGCCAAGTGCCTTTTTCTGTGCTGTATTGACTACACGAAGGAAATGAGAGTGGAGAGAAAGCGAGAGAGAGAGAGAGAGAGAGAGAGAGAGAGAGAGAGAGAGAGAGAGAGAGAGAGAGAGAGAGAGAGAGAGAGAGAAGAGAGAGAGAGAGAGAGAGAGAGACCGCGAGATAGAGAGATACAGACCTTCAGACAGAAAGAAAGATAGACAGATGCATTTAAATAGACAAACAATCAGACAGACGTTTAAACACACAAGCAAAAGGTCGGCCAAGAGTCAGGTCAGGAAAGGCACGTGTCAGGAATGTGACCTGATATTGACATGAGGTCAGCTGAATTTGATATTATTGTCTAGTAATAGCAAGGCGAAGAAATTGCACCTGGTTTAATGGAGGGGTAGAGAAGGATGCTGATGCTCACTTCTGTTTATCTTGGAGCAATATTAATATAGTAAAACACGGGTCTTAATCTTTTTTCCGCGTTATAGTCTTATGATAGATAGGATTTTACGCAGACGACAAATGATAACTAAAATGGCATAGCAACAAGAACCACGACAAAGATAGGCTACATGAACGCTATACTTTTATTTCAACTCAACATGGACATCATTCCGAAAATCTGATGCCTCATCTATCACGAGAAAAAAAATATATAAAGAGAAAATGATTCACATGGCCAAATTTCCCGAAAAAATCACTACAGTAAACCGTCACGAAAATGAAAAAAGTCCGTGTCAAAAGCACCACAAAGGCTGACGTGTGGTGTCACTTCTCTCGGAAAATGACCATAATTAGTTATTTTTTGGGGAAAAAGCAGCTTTATGAATTATCCTGGGACTACAGCCCTAACGCCCATAGATTTATCCGATCTGATTGATGGGCGTATCAATAATGGCGCGGGGGTTACGAGCTGAAAGTAATTATTGTTTGTAAATAGAGTATGGGTCCATTTTCTGGTTTTTTTGGGAGGGGGGAGGGGGGAGATAGGAGTGGCTCGTAGTAATGACGTTTGAAAGAGTATTACGTAGATTTTGGCAGCGTCTCTCTCTCTCTCTCTCCCTCTCTCTCTCTCTCTCTCTAAATCCTTCCTATAGATGGAAAATGGTTTTCATTGGTAGAGTAAACGCATTTTCAGTAGGTTTATATTTCACTGGTATTAAGTAAGCAAATTACTTAATTTTGAATTATCAGCTCAAAATAGAAAATTCAAATTGAAATAGACAGCATGTGGCATAACCAGTGAGTCATTTATGATTATGGTATTAAAAGAGATTACTTTAATTTTGCCAGCCGTTGGAAGTAGTATTAATTGTATTCAGAATTACACAATGATTGTAGAGTATAAAAAAAAATCGTTGACGTTATATCTCTAGGATACCGAATTTCTATGTGATTGAGCGTCTGTTGGAGTTCAGACATTTCATGTAAAGGTAAGAGAACTATGATTTTGTTAATATAGAAATTCTAGTCCAATAAAGAAGACGAAAGTCAAAGAAAGAAGGTGAAGGAGATAAAGGTGAGGAAGGAAAGGAACACGAGACAGAAATAATGATACTCCAAGCTGGACGGTTGTATTTTCTTAAGCAAAATCATCCGACACGGTAATAGCACCTGCGTTGGACTTTGTGAAGTGGCGATCATGATAGCTTTTATATAAAGTCTCTCACTTATGGCAATAAAATAGATAAATAAAGAAATAGAGGAAATAAATGACCCCCCCCACCCAAAAAAAAAATCTACTTTCTAACCCAAAATCGACAAACACTTGAGAGAGAAAAAAAGGAAAAGGAAAAGAAAAGAAAAGAAGAGAAAATATATAGACAAAATCTCAAACTGCTTTCGTGCATGCAAATTCACCAACGCGCATTACAGCAAAAAAATAAGTTACTTATCTTTTCATGTGAGTGTTTATCCCGAATTATAACGCCTCATATAGTAAGAAGTAGGATAATTAACTATAATCATTTCTATCGTCTTAGCTTGGCACTAATACCTTTACTACGGCCAGAAATAAGTGGATGGTAGTAGTAGATGAAAAAGGGAAATAATTCGCAATTTTGTAATTGTTGTAAAAGCGTAATACAAACAATGACAACACATGTACTAAGCGAATTATAGACTTCGTAAATCACTGCAATTACAGGCTTGGATTAGTGTTGCGTGTTAGTGATAAGGTAATTTAAAAGCCCCGCCCCCTTTTTGCACTGACTCCTCCCCCTTTGACTCATCCACTCCGCCCACTCCCATCCTATTTAACCATTAATAATCCAAGAAGCAATTTTGGCTTTAATGTTGATTTAAAGATAAGATAATAATAATAACATTAATGATAATAACAATGATACTGCTACTACTGCTGATACTACTAATGATAATGATAATAAGAGTAATAATGATAATGATAATAATGACGATAATAACGATAATGATAATCATAATAAAGATAAATACAATATTACGGATAATGATAATGATGATAATGAACATTAAGGACAAAGAGAAATTTAAGAATTACATAAACAACAATGTTAACGATGATAATGTCAATGATAATGATAAGTAGACAGCAATCAAAGTTAAGAAACATAGGAGGTGAGAGATAAAATTAGATAAATATATAGATAGATAGAGACAGAGAAATAAAGAAATCTACCACAAGTTTTGAAACGAAAAGAAAATTTTCCTTAGAATACCTCTTTTCACCCTAGACCCGAACGAGGATCCGGTTCACCACCAACATTGAATTAATCGGTTTCTGGCCCGTGGTGTTTCTATCCCTAAAAATTCATGATAATCAACAAACTCTTAGGGCAATCTTGCGGGCCAATGGACAAAACAACACAACATTGAAGAGAACACACTAATAATAATGATGAAAACAAAAACAATAGCAAACAGGAAAGCAAAAACAACAAATATATTCACTAAGGATAATGACAGAAATAATTCACTGATGTACTGAGGGTTTATGGCAACAATCATATCAAACGTAGTCTATTGTTATTAATGCAAGATGTAATTCAGAAAACACAAGTAAGAATAATAACAATGGAAACAAAACCAGTGATAGGAATAATAATATCTTCAATGCGATAATTTAAGCAAAGTAATACAATATTACTTTTTTATTACCTTTTTTTTTAACGTCCCTGAAAACATTTTTAAGCACAAACGGAGCCAACCTGTGACAAGTTGCACGTTTTCATTTCCACTTCCTAAAGTCCTATTTAAAATGCAGTTCGCATTTATTCGCTCACTTTCACTGCATCCGAATGACACGGAATAGATGATGACAACCGCAGTCAGACTATTGATTGCGTCACTGTTAATGAAAAAAGTTACGAAAAGAACGAGGGCAGAGTTAGAGGGGGTGGAGGAAGGGGGAAGGGAGGGAGGGAGAGGAGGAGAGGAGGAGAAGAGGAGAGGAGAAGAAGGAGAAAAAGGAGGAGGAGGAGGAGGAGGAGGAGAGAGAGAGAGAGAGAGAGAGAGAGAGAGAGAGAGAGAAGAGAGAGGCCGCCCGTGCAACCGTCGCACGCAACCGTTGTAACGGCCATAACCGTCATCGACCGCGGGAAAATGATGAAGCGCCTTTTAACGCGCGCCGAATCACCATCCCCCAAACGTCCTCACCATCATCATTATCTTGCCCCGATCCTTCACCGTAACTAGAACAGAGACTTAACTAAGGGATAGGGAATATATACACCCCCCGAGCTCCATAGATCTCCGAGCGGTCCGGCGCTGCTAATAACAGCCGGGTATGAACGCCTGCCTAATTACGAACGCTCCCGGTAATTACCTGTAAGACCGATGGCCCTAAAGAGGATTTGGCGTAGCCCAGGAGCCCACAACAAGTCTTACGTAATGAGTAGTCGCCGCCGCCGTTGCATATATCCTTCGCAACAGAAGATGGAGGGAAGCGGTTTTAAGCCACGGGTCAGATCCTTGACTAATTAACGTTAAAAATTCCTTAGGGATGAAAAGAAAGAAAGATTAGCGAACATTTTTTTCTTTTCTTTTTTGAAGGGCCGGGGAGGAAGGTAGCGCAGTCACGAAATAAGGTGTTCAGTTATTAATGAATGCGGACTTTCATTTTTGTCGTTCGTTTGAAATTGCTACTCAGGATCACGGGATATACATCTCTTA
>NC_051387.1:14499259-14504259 GCF_015228065.2 Penaeus monodon
CCAAAAATGATTTTCACATTTGACCTCTGCCCATCACACAGACTAACCTCATCACCCTGGAAATTCACTGTTTATCTCAAGGATTAAACCAGACCTAACACACAACAGCTGCCATCCCTTTGCATACTCAATAGAAAGCATATTTTTTTCTATGTAAGTCGTCTACAATGGATTTACGTATTTTGTTTTAGTTACTTGAATTTTGCTTATTTATAGCTTTCTTTTAAACTTCTACCATGTTGATAGTCATTTTTTATAGCTTTTACTAATTACATTGTTTTACTTTTTACCATGTTTTCACTTGTTTTTAACCATAGTTTGCCTTTAACACTTGTCCCCCTTCCCCCCTTACTGCCTTATAGCTTAAGAGCCAACTTTTTACTCCTTGTTGTATTTTGCTAATTTGCTTTATGTTTATGGTTCTTTTTATCTATTTTTTTGCACTGAAGATGAAGTTAGTAACTTCGAAACGTATAAATAAATAAAGATGATGTTCGTAGCTTCGTTGTGTTGGCTTTTCCTGCTGAAGTTACGATTTCCCGAAAGGAAATCACTTGCTGAGGATTATTTCTGCTCGATATGACCGAACCTACGCTTCAATGAATAACAGAATAACCGAGAAGGACTACCACAAAGCAAGAAATCGAACACGACCTGGAGTTTCTAAAAACATGTAAAAAAGTTTGATACTATACCATCTTTATCAAATTCCACAGTGGTCTCCATAATCATCAATTTTTTGTCTAGTCACACTTACAAGTCTGGTTACTGAAACTACTCAATTTTGAAATCAAACTCAACCAAAAAAACTTTTCTCGACTCAACAATAGCTATGACAACATGTATTATCTCTGAAATCAAGATGTTCATAACATTGACTACAATGTCTTATTGTGTAATGTTGCAAACACGATGCAAACAAAAGCTTGCTAATGTTCGAAACGACACCAAAAAGAAACTGCTAAAACTAGACATTGACATTTCGCTAAAAGATTAAGCCCTGAGAAAGTCATATTCAACCTGTCAGACAGAAAACTAACCACAGAAGGAAAGTGAATTCTTGCTTTAGGTTTAGAAATTCGGTTTTCCCCACTATGAACATCAAATATGAAAACTTCTTTTTAGGATTTAATGTATTTGCAATGGATATCTAAGTTGACATTTAATGCAAGGACAGCATTAAGTCTATTCATACCAGAATCGCTGCCATTGCCAGAATGCCTAACCACCTGTTTGTCGTGAACGAAAATCCAAACACTGAGAAAAATTCCCCACCAACTGAACCTTTTTGGCTAATCTCCGGGATGATAATAACTTGTATCACAAAACCAGATAAGGGACGGGGTATTGTTTTTTATTACAGGGAGGAATATCAATCACAAAATCAATGACATCTTAAGTGATGTAACCAAGTTTTAGATTGCGAATACTAACGCGCTACCTATATTTTAAAACTGGAATATAACCTTTAATCGCTTCCTCCGCAGCATAAAGATTCATTGGGTGAATCTGCTGTCTACCATAACTTATTTGGCACATCTGGATCAAGACGCAGGCGTCCTTTATGTTCTTCCCCAAGATTCACAAACTGGGTAATCCAATTAGACCCATTATGTCATCATTTGGGTACTTTTAATTATAATTTTTGCAAAGTTTTTGGTACCCATATTACCCCTCTGACAAAATTAGTATACTGTTGAGAACCTAAAGATTTTGTTAATGATATAACTGCCTTGAAAATCAATGAGCCTGTTGTTATGGGCCAGTGTAGATATACAATCTCTTTTTACAAATGTCCCATTAGAGAGACCACCAACCTTATTGTGCATGAACTATTAATTCAAAGGAATACCCTCATCACCTGAATGAAAAACAATCAAAAAAGCACTTCAACTGGCAACTTCGACTCAGTATTCACTTTCAGTGACAACCTATATACACAAATAGATGGCGTAGCCATGTGGTCCCCCTTAGGTCCCACTATGCTAATGCCTTTTTCTATGCCACCATGAAAAAGAATGGTTAATCCAAATGCCCTGAGGAGTTCAAACCAAATTTATACGAAGATACGTGGATTGATACGTTCTTCTTTTTAAAAATTGTATCTCAAGTTGACGGTTTGTTTTTCATATCTTAAATACTAAACACCCGTAACTAAAGTTCAACATATGAAATTGAACAGAACCTCAAAACTCCCATTTTTAGACATCCTCATAAAACAAAAGAAAACGCAGATTAACGACATCAGCTATAGAAAACCCACATTTCCTGGCTAGGTATAAACTACTCAGTTTTTCCCCAAGGCTGTTTAAACTTAATAGCATTACTACATTATCACAAGCATACATCATTGCTCTGACTATGTTAAATTTTGACAAAGAGATGAAATTTTTTTACTTAATTACTTCACAGAGAATTCATACCCAAGCAAACCTGTTTTACCAGAATCCTAAGCAAATTTCTAAAAGGAAACTTTCACCGTCCCCTGCACTCGATGTTTATCAGTTGCAAAGACTCTTGTTATATTACAACTTCCATACCTTGGACATTTAAGTTTTAACATTAGGAGGAACTTCAAACATTTTTAAAGACACTTTTCCCCAAATTGATTTCATATTTTTTTCAAGAAACTACCACTATGCTTCTCTTTTGAAAAAACTAGCCCTTTACCTTTGCACTGAGATCCCGTGTTGTTTATCATTTAAATGTTTCGAGATGTAACTCTTCGATATGTGGGTAGTACCACGCGGTCTCTACAACACCCGGTATCTTAATAACACAATGGTAAGTCTTACCGTACAGTGTTAGCTCAGTTCACCATCACCATCTGCCATCAGAGACACTGCTATTCCACTGACATCCACTCACCAAAATGATTGTTCACATTCTGGCTGACCTCTGCCTCACCAGACTTAACCTCTCACGCCTGGAATCACTGTTTTCTCAAGGATGAAACCAGACCTTAACAACACAACAGCTGCATCCCTTTGCATACTCATAGAAACATATATTTTTTCTATGTAGAGTCGTTAACAATGGATTTACGTATTTTGTTTTAGTGGTACTTTGAATTTTTGTTGGCTTATTATATAGCTTGCTTTTTAAAACTTCTACATGTTTATAGTCAATTTTTTGATAAGTTACTAATTACATTGTTTTACTTTTACCATGTTTTCCTTGTTTAAACCATAGTTTGCTTTAACAATCTTCCCCCCCTCCCCCTTACTGCCTGTATAGCTTAAGAGCCAACTTTTTACTCCTTGTTTGTATTTTCAGAAAAAAAAAAAATTTGCTTATGTTAGGGGGTTCTTTTTATCTATTTTAGCACTGAAAGATGAAGTTAGTAACTTCGAAACGTATGAAATAAATAAAGTGATGTTTCGTCGCTGCTTTGGGTGTTTGCTTTTCCTTGCTGAAGTTACGATTCCGAAAGGAAAATCACTTGCTGAGATTAATTTCTGCTCGATATGACCGAACTAACGCTTCATGAATACAGAAAACCGAGAAGGACTACTACAAAAGCAAGACATCATAACACGACCTGGAGGTTTTCTAAAAAACATTAAAAAGTTTGATACTATCCCATCCTTTTATCAAATTCCGCAAGGTCCATAATCATAATTTTTTGTCTAGTCCACACTTACAAGTCTTGGTTCAGTGAAACTACTCCTGTTGGAAATCAAAAACTCAACCAAAAACTTTCTCGACTCACATACTATACAACGTCATGTATTATTATCTCTGAATCAAGATGTTTCATAACATTGACTTATCATGTCTTTTTTTGTAATGTTGCAAACAAATACAAACAAAGCTTGCTAATGTTCGAAAAACGACACCAAACGAAAACTGCTAAACTAGACTTGACAATTTCCAAAAGATTAAGCCTGAGAAAGTCTATTCAACCTGTTCAGCATGAAAACTAACCACAGAGGAAAGTGAACTTCTTGCTTAGGTTTAGAAAATCGGTTTTTCCCACTATGAAACATCAAATATGAAAACTTCTTTTAGATTTGAATGTATTTGCCATAAGGATATCTAATTTGAAATTTATGGCAGGACAGCATTAAGTCTATTCTAACAAATCGCTGCCATTGCCAAAAATGCTACCACCTTTTTTGGTCGTGGAACAAAATCCAACACTGAGAACAATTTCCCACCACTGAACCTTTTTTGGCTAATCTCCGGGATGATACTAACTTGGGTATCACAAACCAGATAAGGGACGGGGTAATTGTTTTTATTAAACAGTGGAGGATACACACAAAAATCATAGACATCTTAAGTGATGTAACCTAATTTTAGATGCTGAATACTAACATCGCTACCTATATTTTAAAACTGGAAGATAAACTTAATCGCTTCCTTCTCCGCAGCATGAAAGATTCAATTGGTGAATCCTGTCTACAATACTTATTTGCATCTGGATCAAGACCGGCGTCTTTTATGGTCTCCCCAAGATGCACAAACCGGGTATCCATTAGACCCCATTAATCATCAATTGGTACTTTTAATTATAATTTTTGCAAAGTTTTGGTACCAATATTACCCCTCTGACAAAAAATGATATACTGTGAGAACACTAAAGATTTTGTTATGATATAACTGCTTTGAAAACCAATGAGCCTGTTGTTAGGGCCATGTAGATATACAATCTCTTTTTACAAATGTCCCATTAGAAGAACCACCAACCTTATTGTGCATGAACTCTTAAATTCAAGGAATACCCTCATCACCTGAATGACCAACAAATCAAAAAAGCACTTCAACTGGCACTGTCCGACTCAGTATTCCTTTCAGTGACAACCTATATACACAAATAGATGCGTGAAGCCATGGGGTTCCCCCTTAGGTCCCACCTATGCTAATGCTTTCTATGCCACCATGAAAAGAATGTTTAAATCAATGCCCTGAGGATTCAAAACCAAATTTATACCGAAGATGCGTGGATGATTAACGTTTTCTTCTTCTTTTTAAAATTGTTCTCAAAGTTGACGTGT
>NC_051387.1:14538886-14541386 GCF_015228065.2 Penaeus monodon
CGATCTCTGATTATATTTGTCATGCTAAGTTTAGTCGGAACAAAGTAAAATGGCCTCTTTAATTTTTTTTTTTTTTTTTTAATGGAGGCCTATCATTATGTCTGATAAAAGTTCCTGGTTTCTGAAGCATATGAATATGCTCCATTGGTGATTTTTTTTTATAAATCTTGGTCTTTCCATTTTTTTCTATCTTACTCTTACTCTTTTCCCTTTTTCGTTACTGATTTTTTTTTTGTTTTTTGTTTTTGTTCAATAGAATATACAGATCAGACCCTCCACCCTCTCTCTGTCTCTGTCTCTCTCTCTCTCTTCTCTCTCTCTCTCTCTCTCTCTCTCTCTCTCTCTCTCTCTCTCTTTCTCTCTCTCTCTCTTTCCCTCTCTCTCTCTCCTCTCCTCGTCTCTCTCTCTCTCTCTCCTCTCCTCTCCTCTCTCTCTCTCTCTCTCTCTCTCTCTCTCTCTTTCTCTCCTCTCTCTCTCTCCTCTCTCTCTCTCTCTCTCTCTCTCTCTCTCTCTCTCTTCTCTCTCTCTCTCTTCTCTCTCTCTCTCTCTCTCTCTCTCTCTCTCTCCTCTCTCTCTCTCTCTCTCTCTCTCTCTCTCTCTCTCTCTTTCCTCTCTCTACTCACCCCCCCTTTCTCTCTCTCTCCCCTTCTCCTTAACTCCCTCCTGCTTCTTTCGCTTCCTCTCTGTCTCTCTCTTTCTTCTTTTTCACAATTTCTTTATTAAAAAAAAAGAAAGAAAGAAAAAAAAGAAACACTACAGAGTTCCCCCCCCCTTTTATCCCTGCAGTTAACAATTCTTAATTTATCTCCATTTTTGCTTCCTCCTTGTCCTTCCTCTTCCGTTCTCGCTTCCTCCTTTCGCCCGGAAACTGTTGGCTTTTCATTAACTTATGCGCGAGTCTTCTGTCTTCCTTTGTCTCTGTTTGTTTACCTTTCCTTCTGTTTGATTCTCGTTTGCAGATTTCTCTTGTACTGTCTTCCGTCTTTTATTTTTTGTCTTTATATATATCATTTTTGTCTTTATATATATTGTCTTTATATATATCATTTTTGTCTTTATATATATTGTCTTTATATATGTCTTTATATATATATATATATATATATATATATATATATATATATATATATATATACCTTTATATATAACCTCTATCATCTTTTTTTTTTTCCTCTTTCGCAGTCGATCTCTCAATTATTTTTCTTTGTCTGTCTGTCTGTCTCGTTTTCTCTCCCTTCTGTCTGTTAGTTTTGCCCGTTTGTTTTATATGTCTGTCTGTCTAGCTACCTGTTTGTCTGTCAGTCTGTCTGTCAATCCTGTAATACTTCGCTCACTTTCCCTCCCTTTAACCTCTGTCTCCCTCCCTCGTTTCCCCTCACTCCTTCTCTTCTCCCTCCCTCCCCTTCCTCTTCTCACCCCCTTCTTCCTCTTCTCCCTCCCTCCCTCCTCTTGTTTCTCCCTTCCTCCTCTTCTTCCTCCTTCCCTCCTCTTTTTCACTCCCTTCTTACTCTTCTCAACCCCTCCCTCCTCTTCTCCCTCCCTCCTTCCTTTTCTCACTCACTCCCTCCTCTTTTCACTCCCTCCCTCTTCTCATTCCCTCCCTCCTCCTCTCACTCCCCACCCTCTTTCTTCTTCTCACTCCCTCCCTCCTCTTTCCATTTCTCTCCTTCTATCTATTGCTCTTCTCCCCTTCTCTGTGTCATTCTGATTCCCATTTCCTCTCCCTTCTTTTCGTAATGTACACATGCAAGTCCAATCTTTTCTGTTGTTTCACTGAACTCCAACTTTGAAATGACCCTGTTATTTCTGCATTTTCTGGCGTAATGCTGCTTTACCCTTGCATAATGTCGTGAGGCATGTTAATAAAAACTCAAAAAGAATCGTGCATACATCCATACGTAGACAGTTCGTTCATACATACACGTACGTACATGAGTGGATCCTGAACTCTCACAAGCGTAGACGCACACGGGAATATGTATACGTTTACATTCGCTCATTTTTCTTCCTACGTCGATATTTTTTTCTTTGATTCGTCTTTGTGGTTTTCCTCCCCACCCTCATTATGCCTCTTTGCCTCTCAACTTTCCCCTCGTCTCGCAGTACGCACTTTGCCTGAATTTCCCCTCAATCGCTTACACTTCGCTAAGAGTTCGCTAAAGTGTTCGCTAACACCGCTATTTCCCTGCATCGAATTGCTCATCATTATGGGCAATGCAGGCGCCTCCCTTCTGCAATTCAAGCACTTTAAAGCACTTGCAAGATACATTGTGCCTGAGGGCTTGCGCGAGGGGAGACTGATTTCATTTGCTGGCGCGGTTTTTCCTCCTTTTATCGCCGGGTTGCTTTGGCGAAATGTAGAAAAGGAGATAGGATAGAAAGGAAAAAAAGAAAGAGAAAAAAGAAAGAGGAAGTAGGACAGAGAGATAGAGATAGAGAAAAAAAACGGAAGTTGCAGTTAATGATGATGTTAGTGATAAAGATGACACTAATAACTATT
>NC_051387.1:14558886-14561386 GCF_015228065.2 Penaeus monodon
TTTACTTATCTTTCCCCTCCTCCTTCTCCTTTTTCTTCTCTTCCTCTTCCCACCTTCCTATTCCTCCTGTTCACTTTCACCCCGTTCATTCTTACCCATTCCCTCCATACCCTTCCTTATTACCTTTTTGCATATTTCCTCTCCCGCGAAAAGGCACAAGCAAGTCAAGAATGCACGCTCATTTGCATACAAGGCGAAAGGGAATTTAAACTATTTGTGAAATCTCGACCAGCTGTGTTTATATTCAGTGGAGATCGTAAATGGAGTTATGTTGTGTGTAATTCGCTATGAATTCTGTGCGAAATATAACGAATCCGAGTAATAGCGGCAGTTCCCGTGCAGTGGGTGTATATCATTATTGCATATCATTAACATACCTAATCAGAGGAGAGCCTGAATCGAGAAGAGAGTTTATAAAAGTTATGAAGATCGTGTTTCATCAGAGAACAGGATCGAATTGCATGGTATGTGGGATCAGAATGTCGAACGCGTCTTCGTATGACGTCATTGTCTATTAATGCACCATTTTTTAAGTGTTTGCCTTTATTGGAGTTATTTTTGTATCGATGCCACTGACGACAGCTCTTTTATCGAAGCGTTATAGGCTATCTGCCAATAAAATATAAAAAAGATGATTTCTCTCTTGTGCCACGAATATACATCACTGAGATTTTTAACTTCTCTTTCTCTCTTTCCTCTCATTCTTTCTCTTTCTCTCTCTCTCTCTTTCTCTTTTACGCCTTCTTTTACTTCCTTTTCTCTCTCTCTCCTTACTGGACCTTCTCCTTCATCTTTCTGTCTTTTCCTTCTTTTTCATTTAATTCTCTTTCTTTTTCTCCTTATCTCCTCCCGCTTTCTTTCTCTTTTACTCCTTATTTTCTTCTCACTCTTCTGATCGCATCTCATTGTCTCATCTCCCTCCCTCATTCCTCGTCTTACTCTTCATTTCCTTCTCTCTTTCTCTCCTGCTCACCTCCTCCCCCTTTTTTTAAAAAGACAAATTGCAATCGGCTTTGGCTCCCATTTCTGTAGCCGAAAAGATAAGAAAAAAGTGAGAGAGAAAAAAAAACGAGTAATTTTAGAACCCAAGAGGGGTAACTCTCTTAATTCCCTTCTTTTGTAGGGTCCGATCTTCCTCTCTGTTCTCTCTTCCTCTCCGTTCCCCCTTTTATGCTTCACATACATCGCCTTTCTTTCGTTATTGCTCCCATTCCTTTTGCGTAGGTATGGCTCTCTCTATTACGCCTTATGGCATTATGCCATTGATTATCAGTACCGGTTTTATTATTACTATCTTTTCACTTTAGAACGGAATAGTGTTACTTTAATGAAGATTATATAAATGATCATAATGGGTGAGTAGAACAATAAGAAAATCACGGTTGAGAACTGAAATATAGACATAATGCCTGAAGTACAGTTATGATGATTCAAATAACAATGATGACAATGATGACAACACTTTAAGATAGTGATGACGATGGTGACGATGATGACATAAAATACCAATAGATCATAACAATATATGTAACATTATATATTCACCTATCTATTAGTCAACCTACCTATCTAGCTATATAGATATAACAGCAATGAAAAATCAAGCAGAGAAAAAACAAACAAAAATAATTACAAAGCTAAATATCACACACATGGTCATCATCCTCATCCTCATATAGTCATCATCAAATTCCTCACCCCTTACACGTCTCTCTCCATACAGAAGAAAAGCATCTCATGACATAACACATACCCCCCCCCCCTTCGCTTAACCCCCTAACAAAGAACAAGAAGAACTATAACAACAAAACACGAAATGATGCTTATCTCTATGAGCAGGAACGCCACCACCACTTAAGTGAAATGTGCACGCTAATCTACCATACACATAAGTAAGATATGACTAGATTGCTTGAGAATGTTGCTTTAATGAAAGAAGGGAGAAAAAGGGCTAAAGAGGGTGGGAAGCTTGGAATGAGAGAGAGAGAGAGAGAGAGGAGAGAGAGGAAGAGAGAGAGAGAGAGATTTTTATTCAAAAAAAAAAAAAGAAAAAAAGTTATGAGTCCTTCAACATTGGTATAATAAAGGATAACATTTCTGTGTCTTCCAGATGTGTGAAAAATGTGACCATATGTGTGTGTTGCTAACTTGTCGTGAGAATGAAAATAATTCACATATCTTGGTGGTTTGTCATGTGAGTAAGAATGGTGAGTCATAAGTGCATTATGATCAGTACTATTACTTTCAGTTTTGTTAGCATTAATGTAATAATGTCACTGTTATCATCTATACAACTAATATCGCTCTTATCACTACAAAAATGTGATTGTTTTTAGTTATTCCAAACATGACGTAGGAATGTGTAGAAGAAATTTACGAGAAACAGATGATAAGACACGTGAGTTTCTTTACATGCTGTAGGGACGATATACATACTCAAACTTCGTGTTGATTTTTTCTCTTGTTGGCAACACGTCTCCATTTTTAATTCATTTCAGAC
>NC_051387.1:14576386-14578886 GCF_015228065.2 Penaeus monodon
TCCTTCGTCCACAGGAGCTGAAGATAGCGTGAGATTGGATCAGAAACTGAAAGAGGATGTAGAGAGAGAAAGCGAAGGAGAGAGAGAGAAAAAAAAGGGGGAAGGGGGGAGGAGGAAGAAAGGAAGGGGGGGGGATGCCATCACGAGAAGGAGGATCGGGTGAGGAAAATTGGAAAATGGGGGGGAGGAGGAAAGGGAGCATGGGGGAGGGAGGGTAGGGTGGGGGAGGGAGGGAGGATGGGGGAGGGAGGGAGGATGGGAGGAGGGAGGATGGGGAGGGAGGGGGATGGGGAGGGAGGGAGATGGGAGAGAGGAGAGGGAGGAGAGGAGAGAGAGAGAGAGAGGGAGAGAGAGCGAGAGAGGAAGGGGAGGAGAGGAGAGAGGGAGAGAGAGGAGAGAAGAGAAAAGAGAGAGGATAAGAAGCGAGCGAGGGGGGAGAGAGAGGAGAGGAGAGAGAGAGGAAAGGAGGAGAGGGAAAAAAGGAAAAGAGAGGGGGAAGAGAAGAAAGAAGAGAGAAAAAAAAAAAAAAAAAGAAGAAAAAAAAGGAAGATAGGGGGAAAAAAAAGGAAAGAAAAGAAAAAAAGAAAAAAAACAGCGGGGAGGAAAAGCAGAGCGAGAGCGGAAAGGGGGAAAAAGAGGGGAGGAGAAAGGGAGAACAGAGGGAAAAAACGACACAAAGAGAAAAGAAAAAAAAAAAAAAAAAAAAAAAAAAATAAGAGCTTTTAAAATAAGACGGGGTTCAAAAAAGGCGGGAAAAGACAGAAGTCACTTTTTAAAGAGGAAAAGGGAGGAAGAGGGGAGGAAAAGAGGAAAGAGAAAAAAAAAAAGAAAAAGGAAAAGAGGGGGGGGAGATTTTAAGGGCAAAGGGGGGGGAAGGGGGGGCAGAGAGGAGGAAAGGGGGGATGGGGAGGGAAAAAGAGAGAAGGAGAGGGGAGGGGAGAGAGAGAGGAGTGGGAATAGGGAGAGGGCTGGGTATAGAAAAGAGCAGAATAGAGATAGGGGAGAAAAGGGGATAGGAGAGATGAGAGAGACATAGGAAAGAAGGGATATGAGAGAGGGGATAGAAGATAGAAGAAGGGGATAGGAGAGAGGGAGAGGAGATGGGGGATGAGGGATAGGAGAAAGGGAGAGGGACAGAGAGAGAAGAGAGAAAGGGAAGAGAGTAATGGTGATAGGGGGGATATAGAGAGAAGGGAAAGGGGATGGCATAGAAGAGGGAGTGAGGATAGGGAAGAGGGGGAGGGGATAGAAGAGAAAGGGATAGGAATAGGGCAGGCGGATAGGAGAGAGGATAGAGGGGGAGGGGATAGGCAAGTGAGAAGAGGAGAGGGATGAAAATCAGGGTGGGATAAAAAGAAAGAGAGGGGATAGGAGAAGGGAAGAGAGAGATTTATCGAGGAGAGGAGAGAGGAATAGAGAGAGATAAAGAAAAAGAGGAAATCAAGGTTCTCACTCTGGCAAAAATTGGCGGACCAGGGGCTTCGTGAAAAGGAACGACAAGGAACTATAAACTCGAAAACAAGAACGAAAAAGGAAGAACAAAATGAAATTCGTTGAAGCGGAGACAGAAGATATGCAAATGAACAGCCACCCGGACAGATACATAAATTGACCGCACACACACACGCTCACGCGCACACACACACACACACACACAACAACACACACACCATACACACACTTAAACACTTCCACACAACGCATACACCCCCCGAAAAAAAAAAACCACAAAACACACCACACAACACACACACACAATTCACACACACCCCACCCCCACACACCACCCCCAAAAACAACACCACACACATTTACCACACTACACACACACGCATACCACCACAAACCACACACACACACACACACAACCACAACACACACACACACACACACACACACACACATACACACACACGCACGCACAAACGCACATTTTTTTAGACAAGAGGTTGGATTGATGATGGGAATAATGGACAGCTGGATATAAATAACGGGAGGAAAAGAGTTGTTAGATAAAAAGATAAACTGAAATATAAGATTAAAATATAAACAGAGAGATTCACTCAGTAGATTGCAGTCTAGACAAAGTATAGATGATTGGATAGATATAAAAGAAATAGACAGATGGGCACTGCAATTCTTTGACCTCCTCTGACCTTTGTCAAGGACACAATATCAGGTCTTCCAGAAGCCCGTCGGTAGTTGTTGCACTTTCATACATGAGGAAAGAACATGCGATTTATTCCTTTTTCTTTTCTCTCCCCTTTTTCTCTTCCTCAATCTTTTTATTCTTCCTCTTTTTTTTTTTCTCTTTCTCTCTCTCGAGGGATTACCGCATAACTTGGCTTACAAGATCCAAGGAATTTTCACTCTATACTCAGCAATAGTGCTGAGCGAAATGGGCCATTGTTTATCGTGTGGAGAACTGCGGTTTATTTTCGACCTGTTTTCCACGAATATCCATATTTAATTTTGTAACGAAATATTCATATTAGACATG
>NC_051387.1:14616386-14628886 GCF_015228065.2 Penaeus monodon
CGGAAAGGAGGGCAGCAGCGTCTGCAACGAGTTCTTCCTGCGAGAAACACTTGTTTTCGCATGTGGGAGAGCTGTCACGAGCGTCGGGAGTGTCCACGAAAAGTCTCCTAACTTTGTGACGTGAAGATTGTCTCGAGACTTCTAGCAGCGGTGCGTCAGGCCCGAAGACGCTCCTGCATGCCTTAAGACTTCAGCTTGAGGAATGATATCATATCTGATTTATGTTGGGATCTGACGGCTTTCTCGGCGGTCGTGGGCGAGGTGGTGCTAGGGAGGGAGGGGGGGAGGAGAGAGAGGAAAGGGGAGAGGGGAGAGGGAAAATGGAGAGAGGAGAGGGAGAGGAGGGGGGAGAGGGGAGAGGGAAGAGGGAGGAGAGGAGAGGGAGAGGTGGGGGAGAGGGGAGGGAGGGAGGGAATCTCTCGCTTTGATATCTGGTTTTGTTTTCTTTGATCTGTTTTGAGTTTTTTTTTTTTTTTATTCGTTTGATATCTCGTTTTCGTTTTGTTTTGGCTTTGTTTTTTTTGTTTTTTTTTTGCTCATTTTTCTTTGCTTGTTTTCTGGTTTTGTTTTATTATTTCATTCTTTAGTCTACAATGATTTTTATCTATTAATTCTATTCAGTTTAAAATATTTTTTGGGGGAGCGTTTTCTCGTTCTTACTCATATTTGTTTTATTTTGTTCAGTCACAATCTAATTTGCTTGTTCATTTTATCATGTTGGCGAGCAGATTTGTTACATTTTCTGGTCTGACCTTTGTGTATTTTTATCTTAATATCATATTGTTTCATCTGAGGTATTGTTTCTATTTCTATTTTCATTCCTACCCTTTATTTGTTACTTTTTTCATTATCTTTTGAAATATTTCTATTCTACTTTTTACTTGAATCTTTTTCCTTCTTTCTTTCTTTCTTTCTTTTTGACTTGACACAATTTTCGCTCCTCTTTTGTTTTATGAATGCTATGCAGTTGCATTTTGATATGAAGAAATACATTTTGTGGCAGATTTTCTTTTCTTTTATCACGTGTGTAAACATTTTCAATCATGGGCGAGGGACCGAGAATATGAACATGCGAAATGGGGATCATTTTCACATAATTCATGATATTTGTAATGTAAATCGATACTTAAATTGCTTGTGAATTACCTTAAAGAATGTGTTTTTTTTTGAAAGTCCGGTATATTGCTTGACTGATTTATTTATATTCTTTACACTATCTTACACTGCATTAGAAGTATGAGTTTTACTATTCATAGTAAAAAAATAGCAAGTTATAAAGAAAATCTATGACTTCGTAAAAAAAAAATCATAGAAATAAGATTGAAAAACATTCTATAACAAAAATCTTTGGTCGTGATTGAGTTCGTATCACATTGCCCTGAATCATGCAAAACTCCATATCTCTAAAGGATTCATATGTAATGGACAATATCCATTCGTTGATTACAGTTATTTTTTTCAATATTTAACTCCCCTCCCCCACCCCCCAAAAAAAAACAAAAACAAAAAAAACAAGATATTGCTCATTAGCGATGCATCAGAATAAATTAAAATAAAATCTCTCATTACTGAGCCCCATTGCCATTAACTGATATACATGCATTGCAAATTTTTCGCGTGCAAGTGATTTGCATGTGGTGTCCGAGCAGTTTAATAAGTATTGCAAGTTATAAAAACACAAACATCAAGCTAATTCCTGATCGTTCAGATCATTCTCTTTCTGGTTTACTTTTTCCTACTCATTTTACTTTTGTCTTTGCTTATTTCAGCGCAAAAATACGATCTCTATAAAAGAATTTGTAAACAGCATTTATTTGCGATGTATATTCACCCCCTCCCTGCCTATTTCAAACATATATTGCCTACATTGTCAATATATGCTTTCAGGTTGTCTATACACATATTCTGTACATTTTGTTTACTGTTTCATGCACACGCGGATCTGATATATGTATATACATGTATACATATATACCGTATATATATATATATATATATATATATATATATATATATATATATATATATATATATATATATATATATATATATATGTGTGTGTGTGTGTGTGTGTGTGTGTGTGTGTGTGTGTGTGTGTGTGTGTGTGTGTGTGTGTTGTTTGTATGTATATGTACACACAGCCCCACACACACACACACACACATATCCTTGTGTGTACACACACACACACACACACAAACACACACATGATTGTGTGTACACACACACACACACACACACACACACACACACACACACACACACACCACCACACACACACACACACACACACACACACACACACACACACACACACACACACACACACACACACACACACACATATATATATATATATATATATATATATATATATATATATATATATATATGTAAATGTATATATACATATACGTATACATGGATGTACGCATGTATAAATGGATGGATGGATGGACGGATGGAATGATGGATGGATGGAAGAATGCACATAATTATTTATATGGATATATAAACATATACATATAAATAGATATACATGTATGTATGTATGTATGCATGTATGTACGTATGTATGTATGTATGTATGTATATAAGTAGTTAGGTCTGCATGTATACTTACTTGGTTGCATGCATGCATATGTTAGTATATATATATATATATATATATATATATATATATATATATATATATATATATATATATATATATATATCAAAGGAAATCTATTACGTACGTAAAATCAAAAGGCTCTTGTGTGGAAGACAAGGATATTGCCTGAGAAGCTTCAGAAAACCTCTTGAGTGAAGTGATTCCCCTTTCAAGGTTTATGCATTATTCATACAATGTCTTTCACGCCGGAACACTGCCCTGCGATATTTGTAGGGCACGGGGCCATTACAGAACTATCTGGTGGACCAGTTAAGGGAGGAAATCCCATGTCTTTGGCAAGAAAATTTGGGTACAAGCGCTTAATGTCTCTCGCTGCATCTTTGCTTTCTGGTCGAAGTCAGAGGAGATCTTCTCGGTCTCTCGCGGCGAACAATAGCTTTATCGCATCACGACATTTATTTCTTCCGCGGGGAAAATAAAACCGAGCAAAATGTCAAATATATTTACCAAAAATGAAGTCGGAGTCGTTAACCTCCGTTGCGGTAAAACCGGACTTCAGATAAGCTTTGTTTTATCCCTTTCTCGTCTCTGTCCTTTCCATCAGCCCGTGTCTTGGCCAGGCGTGTAGAAATGGCGTCACTCCGTCTCGCTTCATTTTTTTCTCTGTCTTCCCCCGAGACGAAACTTTATCTCTCTGTTGTTTCTTTTTAATCCCAACCGAACGGAGAAACTGGTGGCGTTTGTCAGCGATTTGTTTTTAAAAGCGTTATATATCACCAGTACACACGACTGTTTTACTTGGTAAGTTCGCGTGGTTCGAAGCCTTGTATTCGGATCGCGTGCCGGTGTCTCACGTACAGTCCATATTTCAGAGATAAATTCTGCATAATGGAGGCTGTCATGTGTGTCCCGCTTTCATGAATATTGCAGGCGGTGCATGATCACATAAAAATGCTAAAAAAGAAAAGAAAAGAAAGAAAAAGGGAGTCCTACACGCTGTATGAAACGAGACGATAAATGAACCTTATTTGTTAGAGCTGTCTCGGAATGTAATCCACGAAAACAAAAGCTTCACGTGTTTGGGTCCGGCGAGGCAGAATTTTCCACAGTGCGGATAAGAGATTAATAACATGCGTCTGTGAATAGCGGATGTGAACTATTAAGGATGGGATGGATGGCTTGTGTAGTTGTTTTTGCCGATTTCTAAAAAGCGGGAAAACGAATCTAGTGCCTTTTTTAAAATGACAAATGAATAAATTATTTATTTAGTGCAAGAGGAACGTTGATGTATATTCCGTTCTGGTTTGTTTGTTCGTGATCATTATTCTTTTGAAATGCAATCCGGGCAATGCTATTTCACTGTTAGAACACTTTAAACAACACAATTGTTTTGCTAATTCTACTTACACACGCTTAATCAGTCGCCTGTCATAAAAGAATCTGGGTGGAGTGATTTTGAATTTCGATATTCTTATTTGATACGTAAAGAGTTAATTGAAATGACTTTCATTAAACATACACACACACAACACACACACACACACACACACACACACACACACACACACACACACACACACACACACACACACACACACACACACACACACACACACACACACACACACACACACACACACACACACACACACACACACACACACACACACACACACACACACACAAGAGAAACTGTCTGCCTAGCACTCGTTTTACACCACTTCACAAATTCTTGTAGCCCACCACAATTATTTTCTACTGAAACTCATGTTTGGTAAGCTTGGCAGTATATATATATATATATATATATATATATATATATATATATATATATATATATATATATATATATATATATGGCAGAACACACACACACACACACACACACACACACACACACACACACACACACACACACACACACACACACACACACACACACACACACACACACACACACACACGTGCGTGCGCGCGTGCGCGGGTGTGTGTATATGAATATGTATATTTAAGTAATTCATTCCGAATTCATTTAGCTGATGAAATATGACGTCACAAAGAGGCTGAACAGAGCGCGTATGAATAGGATCTGATCTCGCGAAAAGGATATGGAGAAAACTTCATTTGTTGAGTCACATTCAATTATGATTTTCCATACGGCTTTTTGCGCTTCCCTTTTTTTTTATGACATGCATTTTCATTTCTGTGATCTGCCCTGAATGTTAAGGCCGTAATTAAGATGTGAAATGTGTTATTCATTTTGGGGGAATTGATATGGGCGTCGGTCGTTAGTTAGGTTTTTGTAATGTTTTTTTTTCTGTTTCCTAGTTTTTTTATTCGTTTTTTTGTTGTTTGTTAGTTTTTTTTTTATTTGGTTTATTTCTTATCTCTCCCTCCCTCCCTTCCTCCCTTTCTCTCTCTCTCTCTCTCTCTCTCTCTTTCTCTAGCTCATCCTCCCTCTCTCTCCGCTTGCATTTGTTTGTTTGTGTGTGTGTGTGTGTGTGTGTGTGTGGTGTGTGTGTGCGTGTGTGTGTGTGTGTGTGTGTGTGTGTGTGTGTGTGTGTGTGTGTGTGTGTGTGTGTGTGTGTGTGTGTGTGTGTTTTCTGGACTAGTTCACAGAGAAGGCCTGATATTCACTCATTAAAAAAACATTAAAGGACAGGTGTAATTATACGTGACTTGCAAATTATTTGGCTGCCATGCACTGATTAACACACACACACACACACAAACACACACACACACACAAACACAGACAAACACGCACACTCACTCAAACACAGATAAATACACCCCACACCTACACACACACACACACACACACACACACACACAACACACACACACACACACACACACACACACACACGCATACACACGCACACGTTCACATTCAAACACACATACTCACATATATGCACAAGCACATACAGACCGACTAATGGAAATATTTTTGTTAACATTGAAGAGAGAGAGAATGGGAGAAATAAACATACCAAATAAACATTATTCATAGCTAATGATATTGACAATATTTACATTAGACTGATTAAAATGAACATTATACAATTATTATGATAATGATAATAATTACAACCATGGTGTTTAGTTTGACAATAATGATAATTGTGTAAGTGACTATAATCGTAATGGTGATAATAATAATAATAATAATAATAATAATAATAATAATAATAATACTTTATTATATATGGATGACTTGAAACTTAACGCTCAGAATGATAATGAATTGGAAAGGTTGCCGAAAACTGTAAAAGATTTCAGTGATGACATAGGCAAGGAAAACTAGTGACATCTGACAACATAAAGTTAAGTATTGATACCGTAATATAAGAATTGGATCAGGAAGAAACCTATAAATATCTAGGAATAAACGAAGGAAATGGGATACAACAATCATAGATGAAGAAAAAAATACGTACAGAATGCATCCGAAGAGTAAGGTCAATCCTGAAAACAGAATTAAACTCAAAGAACAAACTAACAGCAATCAACACTCTTGCAATACCTGTGGTTACATATAGTTTTAACGTGATAGACTGGAACTTACATGAACTCAAACAAATTGACACCAAAATTAGGATGCAACTGACATGCAACAGAATGTATCACCCTAAATCAACGAAAACGTCTGTACGTCCTAGAAGTAAAAGGAAAAAGGGGATGATCATTGAAATTATGTACAAAACAACAAATTAATGGTCATTTGCAATACTTAATCAAACCAGCGATTGATGCTTCAATTAGTTAAGTACATGAAAACTCTAAAAGGTTACTCTCAATAGAAAAGGAATCAAATTAATTCTTTTCGGGAAATTTAGGTATTGAGGGGCGAAAATATCGAAATATGTTGCCAACCGGGTTTGCTAACATAAAAAAACAAAAAGCAAAGAAGGTCGGAAAATAAAAACTTAATCTAGGTGGCATGAAAAGCCTCTAGGACATTTGCAACTCGAAGCAAACACACGAATTAGATGAAATTGCAACCCATCAGTGGTTTAGAAGCTTGGACGAAAGGGACCAAAATCAAGTTGTTTACTAAAACTATCAAGCAACATCTTGCCCAAATGGCACTGACTCAAATGTTGTTTTGTGAAGACAAGGTTGAGAATGATCACCTTGTATCTGGTGCTCAATTAACATCGAATGATTCAAAAATCGACACGACAGAGTGGGAAAGTACCTGCACGGGAAAGATCTGCAAACACTTTCCTATCGGAACACAGGTAGGGTACAAACACCACCCAAAGCCAGTTACTGGGCAAAGATCTACAATCTGTGGAATTTCCAATTAAAACAGATCGTACTATACAGGCAAACCGTCCAGATATCGTCATCAAGGAAAAAATAACACACTTGCTTGTTATAGATATGAGCTCCTTCAGACAGAAACGTCCAAACAAAAGTGTTCGAAAAAAATATCAAGTATAAAGACCTGGAAATAGGGTGAAAAAGATTGGCATTTAAAACCAAAACTTTGCCTGTTGTTTGGAGCTCTTGCCTTATAAAAAAGGTACAGAAAAGTTTCTTGAGGGCAAATACAGGAATCCAAAATTAGAAGAATCACAAAAAAAAAAGTTTTAAAAACAGCACGGGCACTGTCTCAAAGGCATTATCAATCTGATGTGGTTCTTTGGTGTGCATGAATTGATTTGACTGGATGTTTGTTTTTGGGTTTCTGCATATTTTGCATGTTTCGTTGATGTTCCATTGCCTCAAACTTCAATCACCTAGGTCACTGGTAGTGGACTCTGTGTTTGATTTTAATCAGCAATCTAAGGAAATTTTCGTATAAAATAATAGTAATAATAATAATAATATATAATAATTAATAATAATAATAAAAAATTAATAATAAAAATAATAATATAATAATAATATAATAATATGTATTAAGTTAAGAAATAACATTTGTAAGATAATAACAATGATAATACTAATAATGATAATAATGACAATAACAAAAATGGCAATGATAACAATAACAATATGAATATTATAGTGTGAATTACAGGAATGATAATGACAATAATGATAATGCTAATGATAATATCAATAGTAATAGTGATAATGACAATGGTGGTAGTAATAATGAAAATCAATTATGATAATGGTAATAGTAATAGTAGTGGTAAAAATGATAATCAAAATATCATAAACAATAATAGTAGTGTTATAAAAGATATAGTGATAAGAATAAGAAGAACAATAATAACAATAATGGTAATGATAATGATAACAACAATGATATTATAATGATCTACTTTTAACAAGTGGGTTCAATGTCTGAGCCGCCTGGTCAAAAGCATGAACTTAATTGTAGTTTTCATGTTGCGTGCTCTTGGAGTGGGAAATGTAGGTCCCAGTTCCTTTCCACGGAGATTTCCGGTGAATTTTTTTTTTCTCTCTCTCTCTATTTTATCCGGGCTTGGACCGCACTGATTTGGCTGACTTGGCCACCCAGTGGTAGTAGGCATTCGAGTGAGGGTTTCCTTTGCCAAGGAACAACGCTAATGTTATAATAGTAACAAAAATTTGATAATGATGAAATATAAATGATTTTAATGATAAAGAAATGAAATCAGAAATGATAAAAATTTAAAATAATAGGGAAAAGTGATAATGATAATAATAGCAATAATAATAATAATAATAATAATAATAATAATAATAATAATAATAATAATAATAATAACGATAATAATAACAGAAAATATAGTAATAAAATCGCATCAAGCCAGCATCCCTCCTGCCAGGGGGGAGCTGCAGGGACCTTTCTTACTCAAGGGAACCCCCGGGTGCAGTTTACCATCATGCCCTGGAGAAATAATAATAATAAAACTGGAAATAATGGTAATAATATTGCCAATAAAGATGACGATCATGATTAATAATGATGTTATCGATAATAATGATGATGATAATAATAATAATAATAAAATAATAATAATAATGATGATGATGATGATAATAATAATGATGTGCAAATACAGGTCGATCAGCTGATCACGAGCCTACATCTCCCCCCCCCCCCCCCCCCCCCCCCCCCCTTCCCGAGACTACCCCTCCCTGTGTTCCCCAAAGTCATAAATTTCTCAGAGAATACTTAAGAGGAAGTACTGCAAGAAGTAATGATTCGTTCAACCGCTTCTTGCAATGAATCACCTGCACAGTCGACCTTGTCGGCCATTTGGGTTTAAATATGTTGAATAATGAAAAAGTTTAATATATCTTTTGGGGTGAGTTTATTTGTATGTTTGTCCATTTGTTTACTTTTTGTTTATATATATATATATATGTAATATTAAAATATTAATATATCATATTATATATTTAAAAATATATATATATATATATATATATATATAATAATATATATATTATATATAATATATATTATATATGTAATAATATACAAAAACACACACACACACACCACACACACCCCACACACACACACACACACACACAACACACACACACACACACACACAACACACACACACACACCACACCATACACACACCCCACATTTATAAATTTAATAGCTTTGTTTTTCTTTTCTCTCTCTTTTTATGAATTTCCCTGGGTTTCTTGTATGTCTATACCTATACTATTTTTCTATCCTTTTTCTATACTTCAGTTGTTGTTTTTTAACGGTAGGTTTATGTTTGAGCCGCCGTGGTTACAGCAGATACTTAATTTTAGTTTTTTCATGTTGTGATGCTCTTGAGTGAGTAGTTGGTAGGGTCCCCCAGTTCCTTTCCACGGAGAATGCCGGTGTACCTTTTAGGTTAATCATTCCCCTCTATTTATCCGGCTTTTGGGGCCAGACTGACTTGGCTTGGCTTGGCCACCCAGTGCTATGTAAACAATCGGGTGAAGTTCCTTTTCCCAAGGAACAACGCGCGCCGATGACTCAACCTCGAACTCAGATTGCCGTGGCCAGTTTGAGTCCGATTCTCTAACCACTCGGCCACCGCGGCCTTAATACTTCACTACTCTCTCTATTGACTCTTTTTCACCCCTATCCCCTTTTCTCGGATGTGCGTATTTGTATTCGAGTAAATATTATATAATGTATATATATATACAATATATATATATATATATATATATAATATATTATATTAATATAAATATAGTATCTATATATTATATATATATATGTGTGTGTGTGTGTGTTGCTTTTGGTGTGTGTTTGTGTGTGTGTTGTGTAATGTGCGTTTGTGTTGTGCGTGTGTTGTGTGGATAGATAGATGATATGCTTACATATGCGTAATATATATATATTATAAAATTATATTTATATATAATATTAAAATATATATGATTATATTATATTATATTATATATTATATATAGTGTGTGTGTGTTTTGTGTGTGTGTTGTTGTGTGTGGTGTATGTAATTGTATATATTATATATATTGTTTTTTTATTATTTATTTATTTATCTATTTACACATATATATGTATATGTAATATAAATTTTACATATATCATACACACACACACACACACACACCCACACACCACACCACACACACACACACACACACACACAAAACATATATATATATTAATTTTATTTATAATTATATATATTTTAATATTATTAATATATATATATATAGAGAGAGGGGAGAGGAAAGAGAAGAAGAGAGGGAGAGAGGAAGTGAGAGAGAGAGAAGAGAGATACCATTTATATTTATATTTATATATAATATGTATAAATAGATGAAATATATATATATATATATATATATATATATATGCATATGTATGCATATCTGTCTATCTATCCAACTTTCTATCTATTTATTCATTTATCTATCTATCTATCTATCTATCTATATGTCTATCTATCTATCTATGTGTTTTTTGTGTTTGTGTGCTTTTTGTGGATCTGGATTACATCTCTCTACATTACTTACCTATATCTTATCTATTTATCTTAATTTCAATAATATTTGTGTGACTATGTGTGTGGATATATTTGCTTTTGAACACGCACACTCACAAGCACATATAATTGTGTTGGCGTACGCACGGGAGAGAGAGGAAGAAGAAAAGAAAAAAACATGCTTTTCATTTCCGACTTCCTCCCATTTCTCCATGGCTTGTCCAAAGTTCGCTCTCTCCCGAGGAATATTTACCTTCCATCAGCGTGGTCACACAAGAGGAGAGAGACGGGTTAAGTTGAAATCCGATCCTGCTTTGGTTTTCTTTGTCGAGGAAGGCAGAGGAAGAGCGTCGTTTATATGTTGATGATCCGTGTGATTGGCCTTTGCTGGCTGGTGTTATGCATTTTGATTAGATTTTTAAATTCTTATTTTAGTAGTAGTAGTAGTAGTAGTAGTAGTTAGTAGTAGTAGTTGTTGGAGTAGTAGTAGTTGTAGTAGTAGTAGTAGTAGTAGGAGTGGTGGTGGTAGTATTAGTATTAGTAGAAGTAGGTGTAACAGTAGTAGCAATAGCAGAAGCAGGAGCAGTAGTAGTAGTAGTAATAGTAATAGTAGGAATAGTAGCAGTAGTACAGAAGTGTGATGATATACATAATATGTTTATATGTATAAAACACATGTAATTATGAGTAATATCAAAACACAGGAAAACTTTATAAGAAAGAACATCATGGTAAAATATAAATCATAATATTTCACAGTAAAAACAGATTTTATGCTAAATACTATACATCCTCTCTGGCACATGCACGTGTAGTTAAGTAACAGTTTCAGGTAATACTCTTGAGCGTATACAATATCTACAGCTTTCGAGAGATAACATTCGATGCGTGAAATGCAGGTTTCGAAACAGCAAAGCATATGTGATTAACCCACTTAAGACGATTAAATTAAATAATATGTTGAGAGTCCGTAGAGTTTGTGCAAATCCTGCATGGCTTGCAAACATTTTATCTATTTTCTTTTTTCCATTCTTTCTCCTTCTTTCTGTTTCTAGTCATTTCATTATTATTACTATTATTATTATTATTATTATTATTATTATTATTATTATTATTATTCCTATTCTCATTCTTATTCCTATTATTATTATCATTGTCCTTATTATACCATCATTGTTATTATTATTATTACTTATTATTATTATTGTATTTATTATCATTGTTGTTATTATCATTATTATTGTTACCATTATTACTATCATCAATACTATTATTATTATTATTAATATTCATCATCAATAACGGTATGCTCATGTTTGAGCAGCCGTGGACCTCTCCACCATCCTTCGCCACTCAACTCGATCTTACGCTTTTCTTTCCACTTGTACCATCGACAGCCCGCAAATATCTTTGATGTTGTCGCTCAGTCTTGTCTTCGGTTTGCCTCTTCCTCTGTTCCCTATCACCATCCCTGTCAGCAAGTCTTTCTCAATACTTTTACTTCTCATCACATGACCAATAAACTTCAATTTCCTCCTGTTCAAGATGTCCAACAGCCGGTCTTTACAATTCATTTTTCTCAGCACTTCATCATTCGTCTTCTTCTCTGTCTAGCTAATACGCAGTACTCGTCTGTAACACCACATTTCAAAACTATTGATCTTTTTCTTGTCTATCTACTCCAGCACCCAACACTCAGAACCATATGATGCAATTGGGAAAACTAATGAGTTCAATAACCTCAGCTTTGTCCGTAAGGTAATGCTTTGGTCTTTCCAGATGTTATTGAGAGCAATTGTGGCATTTTTGGCAATGGCAATTCTTCTTTTTATCTCCGGTGAATCATCATATGTATTAGTTAAAACAGCTCCAAGATAAGTGAACTCTTTCACATTTTCCACAATCATTCCATTGATTGTAACATGTTCATCATTGTTCATTGCCGGTTATCTTTGAATCTT
>NC_051387.1:14663886-14673886 GCF_015228065.2 Penaeus monodon
AATTTTAGTTTTTTATGACTGCTGTTACTATTTTTGTAGCTATTATTTCAGTCTCGTTTTGAAATCTATTTGTTTGAATATCTATACCTAAATGCGGAGGAGATAACGAAATAGATACAGAGACATAACCACACACACACACACACACACACACACACACACACAGACCCACACACACACACACACACACACACACACACACACACCCACACACACACACACACACACACACACACAACACCACACACACACACATACACACGTAAAAACCCCCTCAGCTGACGTGATATCCATATATGCGTGTTACTTTTTGTTGCTGTAGCTGCAACATATCCCTCCCAATACTATAAAAGAACATTATTTATGATCCAACTAAACACACACACACACACACACACACACACACACTCACACACACACAACACACACACACACACACACACACCTAATGACGAGTACATCCTACTATTGCCTCTAGATACCCAGGTTGCGAAAGTACCTCTTCTCAGTACGGGAGGCTAAGACGCACACCGACGTAATGCTATGGTTTAATACAGCATAAGTCCATTAACTGGCTTCTGGGGATATCGGCGAAGGGCGAATCTACGTCATTCTTCACTAACGTAGAAGGAGGGGTATGGGTGGGATGTGGGGGGCCGATTTGGTGGTGGTGGTGGGGGTACGAGCGCGTATGGGGGGGGGAGGAGGGGATGAAGGGATTGTGAAAGGTTGAAGGGGACGAGGGGCGCGTAGGAGGGAGGGTGATGGGGGAGAAGGAGACGATGAGGGGAATAGGCCAGGGGGGGAGGGTGGGTGGGATGGGGGGATAGAGACGAAGAAGGGAATAGGCCGGGGGGAGGGGGGGGGATGAGGTGGGCGGAGACGAAGGACTGAGTAAGGATGCAGTAGATAAGGGAAGGTAAAGAGGGTACTGAAGATTAAAAGGGTGAGGGAGAATGAAGGAGTTGAGGTAAAGGAAGGGATGGGGGGATGGAGAAAGAGAAAGAAAGGATGAGAAAAGGATGTGAAGAGTCCGGGAAAGGGGAAGGGAGAATTAAAAGGACTTAGGGAAAGGAGACGATAGGAGACTGAGGAAAGGGTAAAAACGATGATGAGAGAGACAGAGAGAGAGCGAGAGGGGGGGGAAGGGAGAAAGGGAGTGGAGTGGTAATTGACATATGCAACATCTTTCGGTATCCTTCGCCTTCAGACGAGGTTCTATTTCGGATGCTGCTGTAGATGTGAGTAGATGTCAGTAAATGTTAGTAGATGTGAGTAGATGCGAGTAGATGTTAGTAAATTTGAAAGATGATGGCTGTGAGTATGGTAGAACAGTAAGAATCTACATTGTCAGTTATTATGGATGAAAAAAATCTACAACGCAAATATTCTCGTATATCTAGAACACAGATTTCTTATTTTTTTCCTGAGGCGTTATATATAGAAAGCATTTGCATTCGTATATAGCTGATACGTATATGTTAACAAGATTTCGATTCTAAATTATTCAGAGGGAGTAAAAAAAAAGATAAGAAAAATGTATTTGACCTTCCGTGCTCCTGCCTGTTCCCCAATGATGTAAACCTCGGGTGGATATCGAATATTCAGAGTAAGAACTTGATTTTCAGAACACACGAATGTTCTTTGTACTATTTCCTGGATGATATTCTCACTGTCTTCTGCTCCGTATTCCACGTCTATTTTGTGCTACGAAAAGGAAGTGGGGAAGAAGAAGACAAAGGAGGAGGGGAAGGGGAGTAAATGGTAGAATGGAAGAGGGACGATGGAAAAGGAGAGGGAGATGGCTGGGGGGGGGGAAAGAGAAGAAGGAAAGAGAGAGAGAGAGAGAGAGAGAGAGAGAGAGAGAGAGAGAGAGAGAGAGAGAGAGAGAGAGAGAGAGAGAGAGAGAGAGAGAGAGAGAGAGAGAATGGATGTAGGTGAGAGTGGTGGAGAGGGAAAGGAAAACGGGAAGAGAAGGAGCAGAAGAAGAGGGGGAAAGAAAAGAAGAAGAGAGACAGAAAGGGGTCGAAGAGAAAGAGAGAGAGAGAGAGGGGGGATGATAGTGAAAGAGAGGTAGAAATAAAGAAAAAAGAGAAAGAAAGAAAGAAAAAAGCTGAGAGATAAGAGTGAAGGAGAAGGACAGGGAAATGGGAGGAATAGACAGATTTGGAGACGGGAAATAGAGAAGGAGAAGGAATGACAGAGGGAGAAGGAAGACGAAGAGAAAGAGAAGAGAGAGAAGAAAGGGGGAAGGAGATGAGAGGTGAGATTGAAGGAGAAGGAGAGGGAAATGAAGGGAAGAGAAGGAAGAGCGAAGAAGAAGATGGGCGGAAGAACGAAGGAGAAAGAAAAAGGAAAAGGGAGATGGACGGCGGGCGTTGGGAGCAGGAGAACGCAAAGAAGCAAGGGAGAGACAAGCGGCGGAGGTAAGCGGAGAAGAGAGAACCAAATGAGAATCACGATGCGGAGAAGAGAGAGAGAGAACAAGAGGAGGAGGAGAATCGGGATGGAGAGGAGAAGGAAGAGGGAGAGAAGGAGAGAGAGGACGGAGAAACAGGATAAGGAAGCTTCCACTTGGCTTTGATCCCAGTATAGAAGGAACCTCCGAGGAAGATCTCGTCGCTGAGAGATTTCGCAACGGTCGCCATGGGAACGGGGAAGCGAGGCATCTTATTCTCTTAGGATCTAGAACGTATACATATGTAAGAGAAGGAGAGAATGAAGGGAGGAGAGAGAAGGAGCGAGAAAGAGAGAGAGAGAGAGGAAGAGGGAGAAAGAGAGGGGCGAGGGAGACGGAAAGGGAGACGGGGAGGGAGAGGATACTGGAGGTGGAGGGGAAGAGGGAGCAGGGGAGGGGGGAGAAGAGGGAGAGGGGAGAGGGGAAGATCAGGGATAGAGAGGGGAAAGCTAGTGAGGAATAGAAAGAGTGAGAGGAGGAGGAAAGGCAGAGAAAACAAGAGAAAATGAGAGAAAGATAGATAGATAGATCGATAGAATAGATAGATAGATAGATAAAAGAGAGAGAGAGAAGAGAGGAGAGAGAGAGAGAGAGAGAGAAGAGAGAGGAGAGAGAGAGAGAAAAGAGAGAGGAGAGAGAGAGAGGGAAAGAGCGAAGAGAGAGAGAGAGGAAAAGAGAGACGGGGAGGGAGGGGGAGAAGAGCAAAAACACAATATCCGGCTAAGCATAATTTCTACCCTTTTTTTCCCCCGCAGAAATTTAAACCCCCCCTTTTTAAGAACTTTGTTAAAGGGAAATTTTTTTTTTTTTTTTTTTTGGGGGGGCAGCACAGGGGTAAAGGGAGGTGGGGGGTTTTTGTTTGCAAACGAGGCAAAAACGCACACTATTTTTGGGCTAAGCAGAGGGAAAAGGGCCTCATACCCAATCTCTTTTTTTTTTTCTCTCTCTTTTTTCTTTTCTCTTTTTTCTCTTTCTTTTTCCCCTCTCTCTTCTCCCCTCTCTTCTCCCCTCTCTCTTTTCTCTCTCTCTTTTTCTTTTCTCCTCTCTCTCTCTTCTCCCCTCTCTCTCTTTTCCCCCCCTTCCCCCCCCCCCCCCCCCCCTCTCTCTCTCCCCCCCCCCCCCCCACCCTCTCCTCCCTCTCCTCCCCCCCCTCTCCCCATCTCTCCCCTTTTCTTTCTCTTTCCCTTTTTTTCTTTAAATTCAGTTTGGACTTCATTCGTCTCCCGAACAATGAATGTTTACAGTGACAGACGCGATGGAGGAACAACGGATGATTATGATAATGAACACAATGAGAGCAGTCGCATTGATAAAAGTAATGAAGATGGTGATGATGATGGTAATGATGATTTTAGTAATGATTATTGATAACGTCAGTAGCTGTAAAGATTATAATAATAATGATAATAGTAATGAAACTAGAATTGATGAGGATAATGATAACATTAATAAAACAATATCAATAATATTGATGATAATAATGATAGTAAGGATCCTAGTAATCATAAAAGAATAATGATAATGATAATAATGATGATAATAATGACAGGAATAATGAGATAATAATATTAATAATAATGATAATGGTAATGATAATAATGATAATAACAAATCATGTAATAATAATAACAAATAATGTAATGATAATGATAGTAATGATAATATATAAACTAATGATAATGATGCTAATAATAGTAATTATGATGATAATGATTATGATAATACTGGTAATAATGATAATGATAATAATGGTAATAACGATACTAATAATAATAGTAATAATAATAATAATAATAATAATAATAATAATAATAATAATAATAATAATAATAATAAAAAATAAATAATAATAAAAATTAATAACATGCTAATGATAATAAAAATGATAATAATAATAATGAAAATAATAATCATAATAATAATAGTAATGATAGTAATAATAATAATAATGATAATAATAATAATAATAATAATAATAAAATAAAAAATATAATAATAATAATAATATAATTTATACTACTAATAATACTAATTATACTACTAAAAATAATATTAATAATACTGTAATTGTAATAATGATAATAATGGTAATAATACTAATACTAATGCTACTACTACTACTACTACTACTACTACTAATAATAATAATGAAGATAATAATAGGATTATGATAATAATAACGATAATGATAATGATAATAATGACAAAAATAATAATAATAATAATAATAATAATAATAATAATAATAATAATAATAATAATAATAAAAAATATTAATGATAATGATAATGATAACAACAACAACAACGATAATAATAATAACAACAACAGCAACAACAACAACAACAATAATAAAAACAATAATGATAATAATAATAATGATAATAATAATAATAATAGTAATAATGATAATGATAATGTTGAAAATAATAACAGCAGTAGTAATAATAATGATAATAAGATAATAATGGCAATTGTAATATTAATAATACTAATGATAATAATGATGGCGATAATCATAATAGGAATAATGATAACGCTAATAGTAATAGAGGAAGAAAAAATAAAGGAAAAAAAATGCTGAACAAAAACAAACGTGGATAAGACAATATATAATATATATATATATATCTATATATATATATATATATATATATATATATTTTATAGATATAGATAGATAGATAGATAGATAGATAGATAGAAAGACAGAAAGAGAGAGAGTGAGACAGAGAGAAAGATAGATAGATGAATAGATATATAGATACATAGATAGATAGATAGATAGATAGATAGAGAGAAAAAATAGGGGATAGGAAGAGAGGGAGAGAGGAAGGGAAGGAGGGAGAAAGGGAGAAAGGGAGGGAGAGAGGGAGGGAGAGAGGAATAAGAAAAAAAAAGAAAAAAAAGAAAAAGGCGTCTTCATCAAGCAAGCCAGGGGCACCGCAGATGCAGCCAAGGTCACTCGAATAGAAGGAAGGATGCTGGTAGGAAGATCGATTAACAGAATTAGAGGGAGAGAGGGAGAAAGAGAGGAGAGAGAGAGAGAGAGAGAGAGAGAGAGAGAGAGAGAGAGAGAGAGAGAGAGAGGGGGGAGAGAGACAAAGGGGAAGAGAGGGAAAGAGGAGGGAGGGAGAGGAGGAGGAGGAGGGAGAGAGAGAGAAGAGGGGGGGGGGGGGGGGGGGAGGACAGAGAGAGAAAAGAGGAAAAAGAGAAGAAAGAGGGGGGAGAGAGAGAGGGGGGGGGGGGAGAAAGAAGAGAGAAAGAGAGAGAGAAAGAGGAGAGGAAGAAGGAGGAGAGAGAAAAAGGAGGGGAGAGAGGGGTAGAGAGAAAGGAGGAGAGAGAGAGAGAAAGAGAGAGAGCAAAAGACAATAGAAAGAGAAAGGTAAAAAAAGATGAAAGAACACAGAACGAAAAAGATGAAAGGAAGAGAGAGAGAGAGAAAGAAAAAAAAAGAAAAAAAAAAAAAAAAGGGAAAGCGCGTGGCGGTTTAATTCCTATTTTTAAAGAACTGGTAAGAGAACCTCGTTAAACAAACAATATCTGCTTCCAAGATCCGTAACTTAATCATCAAAAACACTAAGGAAACGCGGATCCATGGGGTGAAACCTGGCTGTAGTGAAGCTGGTGGATGGATACATGTTGTTCCTCCGTGACTCACACGGGGCCTTTCTCTCTCTCTTCCTATCTCCTCTAACCCCCTCCTCTCCCCCCTCCCTCTTTCCTTTTTTTTTCCCCTTTTTTTTGTTTTTTTCTCCCCCCCTTTTCTCTCCCTCGCTCTCTTCTTTTCCTCCCTCTTTTCCTCTTGCTCTCTTCTCTCCTCTCTCTCTTCCTCTCCCCCTTCATAATTATAAGAAATAGGTTATATATAAAAAATATATATATATAATAATATAAAAATTTTAAATAAAATATATAGATAAAATTATATATGTATATATATATATATGTAGATATATATTATATATTATATATAGATATATATTATTTTATAAAAGGATATTAATATATATTTTTAAAATTAATATAATATTATATCTTAAATATATATAGTAATATTATAATATAAATATAAATATAATATTTTTAAATTAATTTAAACAAAAAAAAAATATAATATATAAAATAATTATATATAAATATATATATATAATTATAATTATATATATACTTTTTCCTTCGTCTTTTCCCTTTTGTCTCTCTTCCTTCTCTCCTTTTCTCTTCTCTTCTTCCCCCTTTTCCCTCTTCTCTCTCCTCTCTCTCCTTTTTCCTCTTTCTCCACACTCTCTCTCCTCCTCCTCTTCTCTCCCCTTCTCCTCTCTCTCTCTCTTCTCTCTCTCTCTCTCTCTCTCTCTCTCTCTCTCTCTCTCTCTCTTACTCTGTCCCTCCTTCCTTCTTTCCCCCCATGCTCTCTTTCTTCCTTTCCTTTTCACTTGCTATGCCAAGAAATCTGCAACGGTCTTGAGTTAAAGAGAGTGAGAAAGATAGAGATAAAAAATGGATAGATAGATAGATAGAAAAAAAGATGAAAATAAGAAAGATAAATTCCCTGAACCCTTCCCATATTCATCCAAAAAAAATTTTCTCTCTCTCTTGTTCTTCTCTCTCCACCTCTCCCTTCTTTCGCTCTTTCTCTCCGCCATTCCCCGTCCTTCCGTTACGTCAAGGACACGCGAAATAAAATTGCAATAAATTAGCCAAGTTAAGAGTCTAATCGTTTTGACCTTAATGAAGTTCAAGAAGCGCATTAACATTCTTTGCCTACTCCCTTATATTTGCTGTTTATAATGAAGAGGCAAAATGAAGGAGATAGAGGCACCTGCTCATCTCCCTTCTATCCTTCCCTCCTCGTCTAAGCTAGAGGGAGGGAGGGAAGGAGGGAGGGAGGAAGGGAAGTAGGGATAGAGGGAGGGAGGGAAGGGATAGAAGGAGGGAGGGAAGGAGGGAGAAAAGGGAGGGATAGAGGGAGGGAGGGGAAAGGGGGGGAAGAAGGGTGGGGAAGGGGAGGGGATGGTAGGGAGGAAGGGAGGGATTGAGGGAGGGAGGGAGGGGGAAGGGGGGGGGGGGGAGAGATGAGAAGGGTAAAAGGGAAGGGGAAAATAGAACAAGAGAGGAAAGGAAAGGAGAAAACAGAAGGGAGGAGATGATAGATAGGTAGGATTGAGGAGAGGAGAGAAGGATGAAAGGGGTAAGAGAGGAGGGACAAAGCAAGAGAGAGAGAGAGAGAAGGCAAGGGAAAGGGGGGGAGAGGGAAGGAAAAAAATGAGAAAGAGAGAATGAAAGGTAGGAAGAGAGAGAGAAGGGAAAAAGGGGGAAGGAAAGAAAAAAACAGGAGGAAGAGAGAAGAAAGAAAGGAGTGGAAAAGAGGAGAATGAAAAAAGGAGGAAGAGAGGAGAATGAAAAAGGGGAGGAAGAGAAAAAGGAAAAAAAAGGAAGAGAGAGAGAGAGAAGTAATGAAAGAGGAGGAAGAGAGAGAGAATGAAAGAGGAGAAAGAGAGAGAGAATAAAAGAGGAGGAAGAGAGAGAGAATAAAAGAGGAAGAAGAGAGAGAGAGGAAAGGGGAAAGGGGGGGGGGAAACAAGAGGGGGAAGAGGGAGCACGAAGGGACGGGGAGGGGTAACTTTCTATCACGATTTTTGTCCGAAAAATGACGAGACGAAAGACAATGATGACCCTTGGGCCCGCTCTGCAGTAATTGCAACTCTTATTCCCGGGTTAGGGGTTTCCCGCCCGATTTATGCTTTTTCAAAAGGAGCGCCACGGGGACTTATTTAGCCCTCTTATTAATTTTAGTTTTGCAAATTTGACGTTTCCCCCCACGAATAACAGAAAAAAAATTGCATAGTAGAGCAAAAGCATTCTAAAACGAAACATTGTAGTAGTCGAAAATGTGTACTTCTGTTCTCTTTTTGGCTGTAGATATTTTTTTTTTTTTTTTTTTTTTGACGAAAGGGGTGTCTTTTGGGATTTTTTCCCCCCTGTCTTTAAAACAGCCGCAAACTTTGTTCACAGGATTACTCAACGAATTGGGAGTAAAAAGAAGCAGATAGAAAAAAATCTTTTACGGGGGTGACGAAAAATGTCTATTTGGATCGAATTTTTATTTTAAAAATACGAGATTTTAGATAAAAAAAAGGGGGGATTTTTTTTTTCTTTTCCTTTTTTTTTTCATTTAATCCGTCGAAAATTTAATTTTTACTGAACTCGCTTTTAAAATGCACATATTTTTGGGCAAGGAAAAAAAAAGTTGGTCCTTTTTTTTCACAAATTCTTTGGATTACATGGGGTGCTGTGTTTTGGTGGTACAACATTATTTGTAGGTAGGTGTTTGGGACATGTACGCAGCCCGGGTGCACGTGTGCTTGTGCGTGGATCCACGAGTAGGTAAGGTGTGTGTGTGTGTGTGTGTGTGTGTGTGTGTGTGTGTGTGTGTGTGTGTGTGAACGTTTTAGAATTCCGTTTCTCTTTATAACCTGTATCTTCACTTCAGAAAAAATAACCCTTGACGATCAAAATGCTCATTTCTGATCTACAATATTTACTATAGATAATGAATATTTCAAAGAATGTAAGACAGAACCGGCATACAGTACACACACACAGACACACACTCACTCTCTCTCTCTCTCTCTCTCTCTCTCTCTATCTATCTATCTATCTATCTATCTATCTCTCATTCTCTCTCGCAATCTCTCTTTCTCTCTCTCTCTCTCTCTCTCTCTCTCTCTCTCTCTCTCTCTCTCTCTCTCTCTCTCTCTCTCTCTCTCTCACACACACACACACAAAACATACCAATATGTTAATATCAGCTAAAGTAGGTGTCATTTCAGACTGTCGTATCATATTCGCTTTGTCTCCTAGATCCTAAGAAAAAAAAAAAGATAATTAGAAAAAAAAATTATCAGAGCAATTTAATTAAATCACGACGGAGGATTTATTCAATGGAAAATTTCTTCATGTCTCCCATTTCAGTTTCTGCCTAGACTCGAGTTCATGTTTCTATTTGAAAGAAAATAGTTTTACAGGACTGTTTGCTAAGCATTATACAGCACCTTCAATTCTAAGAGGATTTATTGCTCAGTGTTTGATATATACTGTTTATATATATATATATATATATATATATATATATATATATATATATATGCATATAATATATATGTATATATATATATATATATATATATATATATATATATATATATATATATATATATATATATATATATATGTGTGTGTGTGTGTGTGTGTGTGTGTGTGTAGACACACACACACACACACAAACACACACATATACATACACACACACACACACACACACACACACACACACACAGTTACACAATCACACACATACACACTCACACACACACACACACACACACACACACACACACACACACACACACACACACACACACACACACACACACACATATACATATAGAGAGACAGAGAGAGAGAGAGAGAGAGAGAGAGAGAGGAGAGAGAAATATTTATAGATAGGTAAGTAGAAAGATACATAGAGACACAGAATCATCG
>NC_051387.1:14685893-14698393 GCF_015228065.2 Penaeus monodon
AATAATATATATAATATAATGATTATAGTGATATGGATAACGTCAGTAATAGTAAATATTATAATAATAATGACAATGGTAATGAAAATAGAATTGATGAGGATAATGATAACATTAACATAACAATATCAATAATATTCATGATAATAATGATAGTAAGGATACTAGTAATCATAAAAGAATAATGATAATGATAATAATGATGATAATAATGACAGGAATAATGATAATAATAATATTAATAATAATGATAATGGTAATGATAATAATGATAATAACAAATCATGTAATAATAATAATAACAAATAATGTAATGATAATGATAGTAATGATAATATATAAACTAATGATAATGATGCTAATAATAGTAATTATGATGATAATGATTATGAAATACTGGTAATAATGATAATGATAATAATGGTAATAACGATACTAATAGTAATAGTAATGATAATACTACTGATGATGATAGTAATGATAATAATGATAATGATAATGATAAAGTAGTAACAGTTATAACAGTAATGTTAATGATAATAATAACGATAATGATGATAATGATAACAGCATTAATAATAACAATAATGATAATATTAATAATAATAGTAATGATAGTAATAATAATAATAATAATGATAATAATAATAATAATAATAATAATAATAATAATAATAATAATAATAATAATGATAGTAATATAATACTAATGATAATAATAACAATGATAATAATAATGATAATAACAATAATAATAATAATAATAATAATAATAATAATAATAATAATAATGATAATAATAATAATAATAATAATAAAATGATAATAATAATTATGATACTGATAATTAGAATAAAATAATAATAAAGATAATCGTAATAATAATACAAAAATAGTAGTATTAATGATAATGATAATGATAACAACAACAACAACGATAATAATAATAACAACAACAGCAACAACAACAACAACAACAACAACAACAACAACAACAATAATAATAACACAAATGATAATAATAATTATGATAATAATAATAATAGTAACAATAATGATAATAATAAAAAAATAATAACAACAACAATAATAATAATAAAAAAAAAATAGTAATAATGATAATGATAATGTTGAAAATAATAACAGCAGTAGTAATAATAATGTTAATAAGATAATAATGGCAATTGTAATATTAATAATACTAATGATATTAATGATGGCGATAATCATAATAGGAATAATGATAACGCTAATAGTAATAGAGGAAGAAAAAATAAAGGAAAAAAAATGCTGAACAAAAACAAACGTGGATAAGACGATATATAATTATATATATATATATATATATATTATATATATATAATATATATATATATATATATATATATATATATATATATATATCATCATCATTTAACGGTAGGTTCATGTCTGAGCCGCCGTGGTCACAGCATGATACTCAATTGCAGTTTTCACGTTGTGATGCTCTTGGAGTGAGTACGTGGTAGGGTCCCCAGTTCCTTTCCACGGAGAGTGCCGGTGTTACCTTTTTAGGTAACATTCTCTCTTATTTTTATCCGGGCGGGGTTGGGGACCAGCACTGACTTGAGCTGGCTTGGCCACCCAGGGCTAGGCAGGCGATCGAGGTGGGGAGTTCCTTGCCCAAAGGGAAACAACGCGGGCGGTCGGTGACTCGAACCCTCGAACTAGATTTTTCCGTCGTGACAGTCTTGAGTCCGACGCTCTAACCCTTTCGACCACCGCAGCCTTGACGATCCATGTGCTTCCATGATTTTTCTTGGGCAATTTAGAGCGGGTTGGGTTTTCCATTGCCTTCCGCCGGTGTTTTTTTTTCGAGTCACCATCTTATTTACCCCGGCACTGACTTGGGCTGATTGGGTCCCCCAGGGCTAGGTAGGCAATCGAGGTGAAGTTCCTTGCCTAAGGGAAACAACGCGGCGGGTCGGTGACTCGAACCTCGAACTCAGATTGCCGTCGTGACAGTCTTGAGTCCGACGCTCTACCATTCGGACCGCGGCCCCCATCCCCATATTTAAATATATATATATATAGATATAATATATATATATATATATAGATAGATAGATAGATAGATAGATAGATAGATAGATAGATATAGATATATAGATAGATAGATAGATAGAAATACAGGAGAGAGGGTGGGGACAGGGGAGAAAGGGTAGATAGATGAATAGATATATAGATACATAGATAGATAGATAGATAGAAGATGATAGAGAAAAAAATAGGGGATAGGGAAGAGAGGGAGAGAAGGAAGGGGAAAGGGGGGAGAAAGGGAGAAAGGGAGGGAGAGAGGAGGGAGAGAGGAATAAGAAAAAAAGAACAAAAAGAAAAAGGCGTCTTCATCAAGCAAGCCAGGGGCACCGCAGATGCAGCCAAGGTCACTCGAATAGAAGGAAGGATGCTGTAGGAAGATCGATTAACAGAATTAGAGGGAGAGAGGGAGAAAGAAGAGAGAAAAGAAGAGGAAAAGAGAGGAGAGGAAGACGAAGAGAGAGAGAGAAAAGAGAGAGAGAGACGAGAGAGAGGAGAGAGAGAAGAGAGGAGAGAGAGAGAAGAGAGGGGAAAAGAGAGAGAGAGAGAGAGAGAGAGAGAGAGAGAGAGAGAGAAAGGGGGGGAGAGGGGAGAGAGAGAGAGAAGAGAGAGGAGAGAGGGGAGGAAGAGAGAGGAGGAGAGAGGGAGAGAAGAGAGAGAGAGCGAAGAGAGAAGAGGGGAGAGAGAGAGAGAGAGAGAGGGAGAGAGAAAAGACAGAGAGAGAGAAAAGAGAGGAGGAAGAGAGATAGGATAGAGAGAGAGAGAGAGGGGAGAGAGAAGAGAGAGAGAAGAGAGAAAGGGGAGAGGAAGAGGGGAGAGGAGGAAAAGAAAGAAAGAGAAGAGCAAAGAAAGAAGGGGGGAGAAGAACGAAGAGAAAGGAAGAGAGAGAGAGAGGAAAAAAAAAAAAAGAAGAAGGAAAGGGTAGGGAGAAACAAAAGACAATGAAGAGAAGAAAAAAATGAAGCGAAGAGAAATAAGAAGAAGGAGGAAACGTTGACAAAAGGGGAAACTGGGTTTAAAAAAGCTGGTGGACTCGTAAAAAAATTGTTCCCGGACATACAAAACTCCTGGGTCTCGGTCTCTTTTTTCTCTCCTCGGGTCCTTTCTCGTTCCCTTTCCTTCCTCCTTCCCCCCTTTCTCCACTTTCCCTGCATCCTCTCATCTCTTTGTCTTTTTTCCTCTCTTTCCTCTCTCCCTTCTCCTCCTCTTTCTCCCCCTCTCTCTTTTCTCTCTATTCTCTCTCTTCTCTTTCTGTTCTCTCTCTCTTATCTCTCGCTCTCTCTCTTCTCTTCTCTTTCTCTCTCTTCTCTCTCTCTTTTTTTCTCTCTCTCCTTCTCTTTTCCTCTCTCTCTCTTCTCCATCTCTATTTCCTTCATCTCTCTTTCCTCTCTTTCTCCTCTCTCTCTCTCTCTCTCTCTCTCTCTCTTATTATAATATTATATATATTATATATATATATTAATTATAATATATCTGTCTCACTCTTCTCTTCTCTTCTCTCCTTTCTCTCTCTCTCTCTCTCTTTTCTCTTCTCTCTTCTCTCTTTTCTCTCTCTCTCTCTCTGTCCCTCCTTCCCTCTTTCCCCCATGCTCTCTTTCTTCCTTTCTTTTTCACTTGCTATGCCAAGAAATCTGCAACGGTCTTGAGTTAGAGAGAGTGAGAAAGATAGCGATAGATAGACAGATAGATAGATAGATAGACAGAAAAAAGGATGAAAATAAGAAAAATAATTTCCCTGAACACTTCCCATATTCATCCAACATTTTTTTTCTCCCCTTTGGGTTTTTCCTCTCCCCCCTCTCCCTTCTTCGCTTTTTCTTCCCCTTCCCCGCCCTTTCCCTACGTAAGGACACGCGAAAAAAATTGAATAAAAAGCCAAGTAAGAGTCTAATCGTTTTTTATTAATGAAGTCAAGAAGCGCATTAATTCTTGCCTATCCCCATATTTTCTTTTTTAAAGAAGAGGGAAAAAAGAAGGGATAGAAGCACCTGTCATCTCCCTTTATCCCTTTCCCCCCTGTTAAGTAGAGGGGGGAGGAAGGGGGGGGAGGAAGGGGAAAGGGGGGATAGAGGGAGGGGGGAGGAAGGGAGGGGAAAAAGGAGGGGATGGGGAGGGGTGGAAGGAAGGAAGGGAGGGGGGAGGAAGGAGACGGGAGAGAGGGATAGAGGGAGAGAGGGAGGGAAGGAGAGAGTGAGGGAGGGATAGAAGGAGGGAGGGAGGGGGTGAGGGTGGGAGGGAGGAAGGGAGGGATTGAGGGAGGGAGAAAGGAGGAAGGGGGGAAGTGAGGGAAGGAGAGCGGGAGAGAGGGAAAAGGGAGAAGGGAGGAAGGGGAGGGAGGAGGAAGAAAGGGGGGGGGAGGGGGGAGGGTGGGGGGAGGAAGGGAGGGATTTAGGGGGAGGGAGGAAGCGAGGAAGGAAGGGGGAAAGGGAGCGGGAGGAGGGGTGAGGGGGAGAGGAGGGGAAAGGGGAGAGTTGAGGGAGGGATAGAAGGAGAGTGGGAGGGGGTGAGGGAGGGAGGAAATGAGGAGTTGAAGGAGGAAGAGAGAGGGATGGAGGGATGGAGGGAAGAAGGATAAAGGGAGGGAGGAAGGGGATGGGGGAGGAGAGATGAGAAGGGTAAAAGAAGGAAGGGAAGATAGTAACAAGAGAGGAAAGGAAAGGGAGAAAACAGAAGGGAGGAGATGATAGATAGGTAGGATTGAGGAGAGGAGGAAGATGAAAGGGGTAAGAGAGGAGGGACAAAGCAAGAGAGAGAGAGAGAAGGACAAGGAAAGGAGGGGTAGAGGAGAAGGAAAAAGGATGAAGAAAGAGAGAATGAAAGAGTAGGAAGAGAGAGAGAAGGAAAGAGGAGGAGGAGAGAGAAAAAAAAAAAAAAAGGAAGAGAGAGAGAGAGAAGTAAAAAGGAAGAAGAGAGAGAGAGAACGAAAAAAAAGAAGAAGAAAGAGAGAAGAGAAAGAAGAGAGAGAGAAGGAAAAAGGAGGAAGAGAGATAGAAGGAAAGAGAAGAAAGAGAGAGAGAATAAAAGAGGAGGAAGAGAGAGAGAAGGAAAGAGGAGAGAACAAGACCGGGGGAAGAGGGAGCACAGAAGGGACGGAGAGGAGATAACTTGCTATCACGTATTATTGTCTCGAAGTATGACGATGACGAAAGACCAATGATGACCTTGGCTCATGCCTCTGCAGTAATTGCAACCTCTTATTCCCGGGTTGCAGGTGTTGCTTCCGCCTGCATTGATGCTTTTGCAACAGGAGCGCTCACGGGTACTATATTTAGCCACTCTTATTTAATTTGCAGTTTTGCAAATTAGACAGTTTCCCTCCACGAAGTAACAGAAACAATTTGCATAGTAGAGCAAAAGCATTCTAAAACGAAACTTGTAGTAGTCCAAAATGTGTAATACTTCTGTTCCCTTTTGGCTGTAGATATTTTTCTTTTTCTTTTTTTGACGCAGGTGTGTCTTGTATATTTCTTTTCCGCCTGTCATTTAAATCAGCCACAAAACCTTTGTTCACAGGCATTACTCAACGAATTTGGGAGTAAAATGAAGCAGATAGAAAAAATATCTTTTACGGGGGTGACGAACACTGTCTATTTGCATGATCGAATTTCATTGTAAAAATACGAGATTTTAGATAAACAGGATTCTTTTTTTTTCTTTTCCCTTTTTTTGCATTAAGTCCGTCGAAATGTGAATTTGTACTGAACTCGCTTCAAAATGCACATATATTTGGACAAGGAAAAAAAATGTTGCTCCTTTTTTATCACAAATTCAATTTAGGATTACATGCGGGTGCTGTGTTTCTGAGTGTGTACAACATTATTCTGTAGGTATGTGTGTGTTGGGAGCATGTACGCACGCCTACGGGTGTGCACGTGTGCTTGTGCGTGGATCCATGAGTAGGTAAGGTGTGTGTGTGTGTGTGTGTGTGTGTGTGTGTGTGTGTGTGTGTGTGTGTGTGTGTGTGTGTGTGTGTGTGTGTGGTGTGTTTGTGTGTGTGTGTGTGTGCGTGTGTGTGTGTGTGAACGTTTTAGAATTCCGTTTCTCTTTATAACCTGTATCTTCACTTTAGAAAAAATAACACTTGACGATCAAAATGCTCATTTCTGATCTACAATATTTACTACAGATAATGAATATTTCAAAGAATGTAAGACAGAACCAGCATACAGTACACACACACAGACACACACTCACTCTCTCTCTCTCTCTCTCTCTCTCTCTCTCTCTCTCTCTCTCTCTATCTCTCATTCTCTCTCGCAATCTCTTTCTCTCTCTCTCTCTCTCTCTCTCTCTCTCTCTCTCTCTTTCACACACACACACACACACACACACACACACACAAAACATACCAATATGTTAATATCAGCTAAAGTAGGTGTCATTTCAGACTGTCGTATCATATTCGCTTTGTCTCCTAGATCCTAAGAAAGAAAAAAAGATAATTAGAAAAAAAATTGATCAGGGCAATTTAATTAAATCACGACGGAGAATTTGTTCAATGGAATATTTCTTCATGTCTCCCATTTCAGTTTCTGCCTAGAGTCGAGTTTATGTTTCCATTTGAAAGAAAATAGTTTAAGGACTGTTTGCAAGCATTATACAGCACCTTCAATTTAAGAGGATTTATTGCTCAGTGTCTGATATAGCTGTTCATATATATATATTATATATATATATATATATATATATATATATATTATATATAAATATATATTTATATAAAATATATATATACATACATATTATAATATATATATATATATATATATATATATATATATATTATATATATATATATATAATATAGATATATATATATTCTTCTTTTAACGGTAGGTTTATTGTCTGAGCCGCTGTGGTCACAGCATGATACTCAATTGTAGTTTTCATGTTGTGATGCTCTTGGAGTGAGTACGTGGTAGGGTCCCCAGTTCCGTTCCACGGAGAGTGCCGGTGTTGCCTTTTAGGTAATCATTCTCTCTATTTATCCGGGCTTGGGACCAGCACTTGACTTGGGCTGGCTTGGCCACCCAGTGGTTAGGCAGGCAATCAAGGTGAAGTTCCTTGCCCAAGGTAACAACGCGGCGGTCGGTGACTCGAACTCTCGAATTCAGATTGCCGTCATGACAGTCTTGAGTCCGACGCTCTAACCTTTCGGCCACCGCGGCCTTGACGATCATGGGCTTCCATGATTTTTCTTAGCAATTTAGAGCGGTGGTTGCCATTGCCTTCCCCCCGGTGTTTTTATCGAGTCACCATCTCTATTTACCCGGCATGACTTTAGCGGGCTTTGGGCCCCCCAGTGGCTAGGCAGGCAATCGAGGGTGGGTCGCCCAAGGGAAAACAACGGCGCCGGCGGGACTCGAACCTCGAATCAGATTGCCGTCGTGACAGTCTGAGTCGACGCTCTAACCATTCGGCCACCGCGGCCCCATATATAATATATATATACATAATATATATATATATATATATATATATATATATATATATATAATATATATATATATATATATACATACATATAATATATATATATATTATATATATATATATATATATATATATATATATATATATATATATATATCTATATATATATTTATCTATCTCTCCCATTTCAGTTTCTGCCTAGAGTCGAGTTCATGTTTCCATTGATATATGTATATATTATATATATATATATATATATATAGATAATAATATATAATATATTATATAATATATATATATATATATAAGATATTATATATGAATACACACACACACACACACACCACTCACACGAATATATATATATATATATATATATATAATATATAATAATATATATATATATATATATATATATATATAATTTTCTATCTATCTCTCCATTTCAGTTCTGCCTAAAGTCGAGTTCATGTTTCCATTGAAAGAAAATAGTTTTACAGGACTGTTTGCTAAGCTTTATACAGCACCTTCAATTCTAAGAGGATTTATGCTCAGTGTCGATATATGCTGTTCATATATATATATATATATATTATATATATAATATATATATATATATACTATATATATTATAGATAATATATATATATACATACATGCATACGCACACACACATATATATAGATATGATAATAGAATATATATATATGAGAGAAGAATAGATATAGATAGTATATGAGATAGATAGATATAGATAACACACAATATAGATATAGATATAATATATAGATATAATATATATAGATATATATGATGATAGATATATAATAGATAAAGTATATAGTATATATATATGAATAGATATATAATAAATATAGATATATGATATATATAGATAGAGAGATGAATAGATATAACAGTACATAAGTGGGTGGGTGTGGGTGTTATGTAATAGATGATATATAGATATGAAGAGATAGTATAAGATAGTATAGAGAATAATATATATATAGAGATATAGATATATATATATATAATATAAAACACACACAAACACACACACACACACACACACAAAACACAGTAACCACAATAATATATATATCTATATATATAATATATAGAAAATAAGAATAGATATAATATAAATATAGAATATATTTTAATAATATAGAATATATATATATATAATATAAATAATATAGAATAATATATAAGATATATAATATATATATAATTTATTTCTATCTATATCAACTTATTTATATCATAAACACATACACACACACGCACACACACAAAAACAAAACCCCAAACACAAAACACACACCACCACACACACACACACATAAGGTATAATATTATAATATAAATATATAAATAAAAATAAATATATAATATAAATATATATATATAAATATATGTAGTGTGGGTGTGTGGTGTGTGATTGTGTGTGGTGTGTGTGGTACACACAACAACACACAAACACAACATATACAACAAACACACACCAACCACAATCACACAATCACACATAACACTCACACACAAACAAACACACACACACACAAATATATAATATAGAAAGAGAGGAGAGAAGAGAGAGAGATGAGAGAGAGGAACGAGGATGGAGAGAGAGAGAGAGAGAGAGAGGAGAGAGAGAAATATTTATAGATAGGTAAGTAGAAAGATAAATAGAGACAAAGAATCATCGAATCAAAGAATTGTATATCTGTGTTTGGGTCATCTTACACTTAAACCAAAACTCTTATTTGTGTAAGGCAATAAGATCAGACCCCCCCCCTCCACTCCACCCCCCAAAACCTGGTTCTCGAAGCGGCAAGTGACGGCAGGGAAGGTGATCAGCTCCCTCTGAGGCGACCTGCTTAAAGTTATTGAGGGGAAGTCAGCCAACCGCGGGACGACGGAGGCCCCGAGCCCAGTTAATGCCACTTAGAGAGAGTGAGAGTGTAATAGCCATTCCAGGCTTGGGGGTTTCATTCTGTCTCAAAAAAATTTTGAAATGTTTGTGAAGGAAGATCTTTTGGCAGTGCACGTCATGCTCATTATTTCTGTTCCTTTTTCTCTGTTCCACATGCATATGTACACACACACACACACACACACACAGATAAACACACACACACACACACACACACATATATATATTTATATATATATATGTGTGTGTGTGTGTGTGTGTGTATGTGTGTGTGTGTGTGTGTGTGTGTGTGTGTGTGTGTGTGTGTGTGTATGTATATATATACTTATGCATATGTAAATATATATATATATATATATATATATATATATATATATTCAACTATTTATATATATCTATATATACATATATGTACATATATACACATATATATTCAAATATAATAATAATAATAATAATAATAATGATAATAATAATAATGATAATAATAATAATAATAATAATAATAATAATAATAATAATAATAATAATGATAATGATAAAATCACAAGAAGAGAAGCGATCATTGAAATTTCATTACCTACTAAATGAAAATACTGACACAAAATGTAATGTTTTTGTGAATTCATATAATTTTGTTTGCCAGCTTTTACACTGGATGACAGTTGAGTTTTTGATCTTACATTAATATGCGATTTTCAATTAATTTTCCTTGTAAAACCATGCATAGCCACCTGTAAGTGTTTTCCTATATAATGTTTTCCCTTTTGATAAGCATGTCTTACATCTCAGTAGAATTAGTCTCCATTAATAATGCATTTCTCTTGATTCTAAATGAATTTGTAAATGCAGCTCATAAACGGTTTCCTTGATATATGTGAAAAAAGTTTAGCAATAACTGACACACACACACACACACACACACAAAAGTCGAGAGAGCTAAAAGAAGTATGAAAAAGAAGGATAAAAAAAAAACGAAAGAATGGCATTGCAGGTGCCAACTCTGCATCATTAAATCCGTCTCTGAGAATCTAGAGAGACATGCACAGTTAAGCGGTTTTGCTTTGGGTTTATTTCTCTATATATTTATTATCTGCCTTTGAGTGGACTAAAAAGTTATTGTATTCTTTTGCGGGTGTATATGTCTGAGTTAAGAGCATGTGTGTGGTGTGTGTGTGTGTGTGTGTGTGTGTGTGTGTGTGTGTGTGTGTGTGTGTGTGTGTGTGTGTGTGTAAAACAGAACAACGATAAAAAACGATAGACCGAGATGTGAGAGAGATGATGACAGAGAGAGAGAGAGAAGCAGAGAAACCAACATTCAGATTGAGAACGAAGCCGCCAGACCAACAGACACACAGGGCAGACAGACAGACAGGAAACCGCATCGTGGAAGACAAATACTTCCCCCAAACAGCCAAATTAGTAAACCCGGGGGACCCCCTACCGTCATCGCCTTCCACCGGAGCGATTTTCTTTCAGCAGCTATTGTTGAGGTGTCTGGCCTGCTTTAGGCCGAAGAAGGATAGGCTAGGGGAGCGCTTTAGGCTGGAGTGGTCACAAACGAGGAGAATGTACGGTCTCCTAAGGGGGTTTTTTTTTTTTTTTTTTTTTTTGGGGGGGGGGGGGGGGCCCCCCCCCCCCGGGACACCCGCCGACTCGCTCAGGGGGAATCATCGCCTAACTATCGGTCTATGGGTCAACTTTGTGTTTAAGTTACCCAGGCTTTTCTCGCGCCTCGGGTTGAAGCTCGCCCCGGCGCCCGCTCATTACGGCCTCTCCTCTCCTCTTCTCGTTCTACTTTCGTCGGCTACTCGGTGTTTCGTCGGTTGTTTCTTCAGTTATCTAGTTTACTGTTTTTTGCTTAGTGTATTCGTTTGTTATTTTTCCTCTTTGTCTGCCTGTTGTTTTTTCGTGATCTTTTACGGTGTATCTGTGTACGGTGTGTGTGTGTGTGTGTGTTGTGTGTGTGTGTGTGTGTGTGTGTGTGTTGTGTGTGTGTGTGTGTGTGTGTGTTGTGTGTGTTGTGTTGTGTGTGTGTACGCGCGTCTGCCTTTCTCTCTCTCTCTCTCTCTCTCTCTCTCTCTCGCTCTCTCTCTCTCTCTCTCTCTCAGCTCTCTATCTCTCTCTCTCTCTTCGCTCTCTCTTTATCATCTTCCTCCCATATCGCAATATCCCTCACTCTTTCTCACTGCTTCATATCTCTCTTGTATATCTCCGTCATACTTCATTGTCTCCCTTCTCCTTCACTTTCTCCCCTATATATCTCGCTTACATTTCCATTAACTCTTACTCTATGACTCTCTTACTCTGCTCTATACAATACTCTCTGCCCCCCTCCCCTTTTCGTACTCCACATTCACAGTTCTGACTACTACGACACATGACGTGTGTATCAAATATGAAACGTGTTGTTTTCACTGATATTCTGAATTGCTTCGTGTATTTTGGAACAGCAAACATGACTATTCCTTACCAACAGGTCTTCCTAGGGCTGTGTAGAGATATGTTTGAATTCGTATGTAGCTGTGTTTTACACACAACACACACACACACACACACACACACACACACACACCACACACACACACAACCCACACACAAACACACACAACGCCACACGCGCGTGCATCTTTTTGTAAGTGGGACATATGAAAGTGAAAATGTGAAAAGTGAAGTAGGAAAACGTAGTGCATGATATTCTGTGATGAATATCTGTTTCTTTCTTCTTCAAATCTTTGTTTCACAGAAAATGGACGCCATAAAAGAGGAGAATAGATTTACCGCAAAGTTTTACAAGCTAAGAATTTTTTAAAACGTTAGTGCTGCCGGCTTTGGTCGAGTAAAATATTATATTATCATTATCTATACCTTATGGTAATATTATCACGTTTAGTGTTAGATCCTCGTATTCTCATATCCATATCAACATAATTTAGCACACATCATCCACCATAATTACAGCTACTACCACCACCATCATCATCATTACAACACCATTCATCATCATCATCGATATCAAATCATTATCATTAAGTATCACCAGCATATG